>NC_091360.1:5957938-5982938 GCF_038502225.1 Cherax quadricarinatus | reverse complement strand
AAGTTATTGATGTACAACATCGATGTCTCACTGAAGACAAATAACTTCTCTGATGAGTGCAAGTTTTGGTAACCACTGGCAAAATGTTTACTGAATAATTGTAAATTTATATTAAAAATGAAGTATTAGCAACAGTAATAACTAATGAAATATATATATATATATATATATATATATATATATATATATATATATATATATATATATATATATATTATATATTATATATATATATATATATATATATATTATATATTATATATATATATATATATATATATATATATATATATATATATATATATATATATATATATATTACATGTACACATTTTATTTATCATTGGTGTGAGCGAAATAAAACGAAAATTTTGAGGAAGAAAAAATTGTTTTAGCAACCCCTTAATTAAAGTTCTCCTCGGTGATGTATAATAAAAACGAAAACAGTGAAGTCGGAGTCAGAAATTGTAGATCGTGTTTGGCCATTAATATAATCAAGCGAGATAAAAGGTTGTCTCTTTTTCTCCTGGTATCCATTAGTATATATAAATAACCTCAAAGATATTTTGTTCCCTGCTGTTTATTTGTTTTATTCATAAATATGTTGGTAATGGATCCCAGCGTTTGTGCTTTATAATGGTGGTCCAAGAGGGAGTGTCTGGTTTGTCTTCACGCTGGTTGGTTGTTGGAAGATGCTGTCTGGTAGGTGGTTGGTTGTTGGAAGATGCTGTCTGGTAGGTGGTTGGTTGTTGGAAGATGCTGTCTGGTAGGTGGTTGGTTGTTGGAAGATGCTGTCTAGTAGGTGGTTGGTTGTTGAAAGATGCTGTCTGGTAGGTGGTTGGTTGTTGAAAGATGCTGTCTGGTAGGTGGTTGGTTGCTGGAAGATGTTTGGTAGGTGATTGGTTGCTGGAAGATGCTGTTGGTAGGTGGTTGGTTGCTGGAAGATGTTGTTTTGTAGGTGTTTGGTAACTGGAAGATGATGTTTGGTAGGTGGTAGGTTGCCGGAAGACGCTGGATGGTAACTGGAAGACGTTTGGTAGGTGATTGGTTGCTGGAAGACGCTGGATGGTAACTGGAAGACCCTGATTGGTAACAACACGTTGGCTGGGGTTGGCAACTGGAATATGCTGTTTGGTACCTGGTTGATGGTTGGAACACTGGATGGTAACTTCAAGGTGGTTTGTGGATGTGTAATGGTATGAAATATCGACACGACGATAGATAGAAAAATATGCAGTAAGACGGAACCTTGAATAGGAAGGCTTCGCCCATACAGTGGGCTTTATTAGCCCACAAATGAACTTGAAATGAGAGGAGAAGCTCATAAGGCACAATTAGTACTGATTATTATTATAATCGTGGGGGAGCGCTAAATCCGTAGGATTATACAGCGCCTGTAGGGGTGGGATCCAATTCCCTCGATCAACAGCCCCTCACCAGCGCCAAGGAACCTCCCTTGAGGGGTTTCTATTGTACAAGACGGCCGATGTCTTAATTAGCTTCTGTTTCACACAAGTGTGGTAACTTTCTCCAGGTTAAATTTCATCAAAACAAATTTAAAACTTCAGCGATCGCACCCTCACGGGTTTAGCGCCGACTTTTTAATAATCACCAATCACAAACCAACATTTAAATTACTTGAATTATTTTGCACACGTCTCTCCTCTTTTAGAGAGAGAGACATTTGATTAATTAATCAAATTTAATTTTGAATTCCAAGGCTTCAGAGCCAGCAATGTGGAATTCAATCAAGTAAAGGAATTTCATATCAATGATTACAATCCTATAAAAATGCCATGGAAAGTATTAATGTATAATTACCAGTGAAATTAATCTGGCTAAACATTTGTGCTTGAAGGTACGAACCTTGATAATGGGGAAGGGCTCTTGATAGAGGCTATTGTTGCAATCACTCTTCCTCGTCTCAAACCCCATTACTTCCCTGGGTATACATGGAGTTTACCTGGAGAGGGCTTCGGGTGTCAATGGCCCCGCGGTTCTCTGAGACCAGGCCTCATGTTGGACCAGGGTCTGATCAACCAGGCTCTTACAAGTCATGATTACAAGTCATGTAAACTGAAGTGTAAACCGAAAAAAAAATATGTATATAATGCTGTGTGACCACAGTGACAAGAACATGTATTCCATGCGGCTTCGTGACCTCTAACAATATTAAGGGATACTAAGGTATTACTTTCAGTGTTTCTTGATAATGTTAGGGATACACAGGTATGTATAGAGCTCCGTGTATACAAAGGTATCTCAGTGTATATACTGAGATACTTCTTTAAGAGGAGAAACTATACTTGTGTTGATGACACTTGTGCAACACTTGGGTATCTTCATTGTGGAAATGTTTCGCCAACCAGTGGAGAAATGTAAACAGGATAATGATACCCAAGTGTTGGAGCCTCATCAACCTGTCGGTTTTCGGAACCAGTTGTCTATATTTTTGTGCTCGTATGCAGGCGAATTGCAGCCTTAATGACTCACATGTAGCCTTTGACGTGTCGTGATGCCAGTAAGGGGCTCTTGATCCAAGGAACTGGACTTATCCTCCCTGCCCTTTAATCGAACCTGAATGCTTTTTCCATTTTCCAAGCGCTATATATGACCCTTAAGAGTTTAGCGTTTCCCCTTCTGAAATCAATAATAAAATTACTTGCGATACATAAGCTATAAAGCTAACCTAATGAACGCAGATTTTTGGTATAATTTTAGGAATGTCTTGAGTAACGCACAAGAAGATGGCGAAATATTTGACAACGCATTTTTAGGGATAAACGCATTCCTCACATACTTTTTAAAGCATTCGAGGAATGCGTATTTTGAGAATAATGGTGTTCAACAACGCACACTACCGAGCGAATCATCCCGTTTCTAACATAATGAGCGAGTCATCCCGTTTCTTGAATAACTATGAAGAAGTTGTCCTTCCGTTACTAACGTAACTTCGAGCAAATCATCCCGTTTCTAACATTACCAGCAAGCTATCCAGTTTTTAACATAACTTCCAACAAACAATCCTTTTCTATTTACCAAGAAACAATCCCTTTTCTAACTACCTACAAACAATCCCTTTTCTAACAGCTACCAACAAACAATCCCTTTACTAACAACTAAAAACAAACAATCCCTTTTCTAACTACCAACAAACAATCCTTTTTCTAACAAGTGCCAACAATCCCGTTTCTAACAACTACCAACAAACAATCCTGTTTCTAACAGAAAACTCAACCAGACGTTTATGTCTGGTCTTCTAAAAGACTGGCGGCGCAAATCTATTTTTCGATGAACTAAATATTTTGATTAATTTATGTATTTTTAACAATATTTCTCGATTGTAACATTCCATATATTTTATACCAAAAAAATTGTGTATGGAGTCATTTTATTTGCAAGGATTAAATATACATTTTCTTTTGAGTAATACGTTTAAAGTAATTTTTCCCCAATTTTTAGTCATTAGGAATTACGTAGATTCACTTTTTTTTTGACTAATAAACTTAAAAATTAATTTTTAAATACTGTATATCTTTTTTTTAAAGAATAAAGAAATTGTCCCTCCTGTTACGTTCTAAGTTCTTACCAAAAATCTGCATTGCAAAAAAAATTATTGACCCCAAATTCCAACGATACAGAGCTTTGGTTTGTCTAAAACTGACGTGGTTGTACATATCTTGTTTGAGCAACCCATGACAGCCCATGATCAGCCAGGCTCTGATGACTATGTTGACGTACGAGTATTGGGCTACTAGCAATATCTTGGCTGATCAAAGCTTCACTGGGGAAGCCTGCCCTTTGACCGGGCTTAGAGAGCAGGAAAACACTGGATGCCAGTACCAAGCAAATTAACTTGTTTTCACCTATTTTCAGCTATGTAAAAAATATTTCAGCTCGTTCTGATTAATATCAGTGGATGTTGACCTCGCATGACCCGCATCTATCAGATTAATATAACCCTAGTCCACTGAACTCAGTTGAATTCAAACCATGTCATTCCATGTTGTTAAATTAGACTCGTGTGCAACGCTTGGCTATTTTTATTGTGGAATCGTTTCAGCACACATTGGCTTTATCAGTCCAATACAAACAATAATGAAGATCACAAGGAGATTGAGGTAATCAGTCCCTTGCCTGGAGTCGGTGTAATCAGTCATGGAACCTCAGCTGTGTGTGACCACAACCAGTTTAATAATAATAATAATAATAATAATAATAATAATAATAATAATAATCAAATAGTTACAATAATATTATGGTTATTATTCTGACACTCATTGTTGTTATTATAAATACAACAATAATATAATGTGCATCATTAATAACCACAATAATAATAATGTGCAATAATAATAACTGCAATAACACTGACATAATATTTACAATAAAATAAATAACAGTAATAATGATGATAATGATAATATTGATGGGAATAGCAGGGATGTCAGCTGATGTTTGTAAACACTGGTGGAGTAGTGATAACGTTGTCATAGCAACTCCTCCATCTCTGTGACGCTACCATGACGTCATGATCAGACGGTCTCTCCGTGTGGTCATACTCTGCGACCCATGCTGATTTAGCGCCTTTCCATAATAATCCTTAAGGTGAAGACTGCTGCGTTGCCAAATATCGAACACGACTAGGAACACAACTAGGAATCTTTGATTTTCCTTATATGTTGGTGATTCTCCTTATGTGCTGGTGATTCATCTTTGATTCCCCTTATGTGTTGGTAGTTTCCCTTGAATGATGGTTCCCCTTGTGTGTTGGTGATTCTTCCTACGTGTTGATTTCTCTTATGTGATGCCGGTTCCTCTTATGTGATGGAGGTTCCCTTATGTGTTGATTCCCTTTGTGTTGATTATTTCCCCTATGTGTTGGTAATTCCCTTAATATTTTGGTGATTTCCCTAATATGTTTGTGATTCCCTTAACATGTTAGTAATTCTCTGTCGTATTGTTGATTTCCCGTTTAAGGCAAAACATTTTCACATAAACGTTTCGCTCTTTTACATATTTTTGTTTGTTTACACTTGTCTTTTCAACTGTCCATTCGCTACATCTTTTCCTTGTTTTTTCCTTCCTCCCAAACTCACTCCCTCCTTCCCCTTCCCTCCCTGATATCATTCTCATGTAGCTTTCTCTTCCATCCTGCAGGGCTACTTCGGCTGCAGGAAATCTTCCAGTCCATTAGACCAGCGAGGGCGTCCTTCCAGATCCGTGTAGTGAGGCGGGTCGAGTCTGCCCAAGATGCTCTTGCCTTCTTGAAAAGTCTTGAGAAAAACAACAGGTGAGGGGGAGAGGAAGAATGCGAAGGAAAATTACTACTACTACTACTGCTAATAATAATAATAATAATAATAATAATAATAATAATAATTTTATATTATTTTATTACTGTTATTGTTAGTTTTTATTATTACTATTATTTTTATAATTATTAATATAAAAATATTTATTACTCGTGTCTGACTCGTTACGGGGAATGCAGTGGTGGAAGTGAATTTACTACACAGTTTCAAGAGTAGGTATGATAGGATCTAAAAGGCAAGTAACCAATAATGCAGGTCGAGTCAGGAGCTAAAGGTCGACCCTCCTTCCTTCAAAAAATTGACAGGTACATTTAAACATCAATTCATCTGACAAAAAAACTTTACAATGTCTCGAAATTAAGTGAAGCAAGAAGTCAGGGACTTTTTTCCGGTAATATAAGTGAAGACTTCAGTAAAATGGCATAGGCTTTCGTTTCGAAAGACTGAACATTTAAAAGAACGGGTTCGACCACAGTTGGAACATGCATTTGTGCAGAATTCAGGACACTTATTTATAGTCCGTTTCTCCTTTAATAAATGTCTTGAAAATGTCCATGAGCGTCCTTTACCAGAAATAGTCGTTATCACCGAACCATTTACAACTGTAGTAGAAAAAAATGTGTTCTGGTATTGATAAAAATGTTACGAAGAAAGATAACAGACGTCTCCAGGTATACTCCAGGTATACATCGAAATGCCTTCCTTGAAAATGAATGGGGGGAGGGAGAGAGGGAGGGAGGGAGGTAGGGAAGGAAGGAAGGAGGGCAGGAGGGGTTAGTTTCTCCCTTCACACACACAGGTAAATTGAACGTTTAATAAACTGAAGGTGTCAACGAAAAGATGAAGAAGCAATGACTAAACTAAAACAACAAAACGATGTACAAACTAACAATTAGAAAAATGAATTCTGTAAATTCCGGTACTTAACTGGAATGAAACCCCAAGGAAACAGTATCCGTACGCCTGGAATTTTTCAATACTTTCACAGTAAATTCGCGTCAGAAGAGCGACCACGAGCATAAACCTTTGTGACGATTCATTGTGGTTTGAATGATTTTCTGACATTTTAATGTTCGGCTAAAATATGTATATAGAACTTTGTAAAAAATAGTTGAGGATAACTTCTTGAAGTAAAATAATATGATCTGGCCTAATTTTTTCCATAAAATGCAATTGAAGTAGCAGTGGCTCAAGCTTCCACAAGTCCAAACAGTTTGTCTTTCACAAAATAATAATAATAATAATAATAATAATAATAATAATAATAATAATAATAATAATAATAATAATACTTAATAAAACTAACAATTATAATTCATTATAAATTAGTAATTGCAAAAAGTCATTCTCCAGTTTTTTCTTCATCTTCTTTCTTCAAGGGGAAATAAAATCATGCGTGTTTACCCTTGCGCCACGGGAAAAAAGAATGGTATTAGCCAGAATACACTCTTGGCTTTGAAAGCAATCAGCAGTGACTTAGACTCAGCTCTCTCGCGTTCAGAATTAGCTAGAATTGCTTTTAAATCCACGTTGGGGGTCCGTTGTATACATGATGGGGTGAGTAGGGGGCTGTGTGTGTGTGTGTGTGTGTGTGTGTGTGTGTGTGTGTGTGTGTGTGTGTGTGTGTGTGTGTGTACGTGTGTGTGTACGTGTGTGTGTACGTGTGTGTGTACGTGTGTGTGTACGTGTGTGTGTACGTGTGTGTACGTGTGTGTGTACGTGTGTGTGTACGTGTGTGTGTACGTGTGTGTGTACGTGTGTGTGTACTCAGTGTCCTCCAGTGCCGTCAGTCCGATTTCCCTTAACCTTTCTTCAGAGGACATTCCCCTGTTCTCTGGAACTAGCCTTGTTGCAAACCTTTGAACTTTCTCTAATTTCTTGACGTGTTTGAGCAGGTATGGGTCTGACTTACACGGTATATAGAGTCTTGAACGATTCCTTACTGAGGTATCGGAACGATATTCTCAGGTTTGCCAAGCATGTGTGTGTTTTTTTTTGGGGGGGGAGGGGATAGTTGTAGAAGTGTACAGGAATAATGAATTTCACAGTGGCTGCCAATCGTTTGTTTTGTGTGATGGCTCTTCGTATTTGTTTACGTGTTTTTAAGGACAGTATGGCGTCACTGTGGTGCTGATGATGATAGTATAATGTACTGCTTGTGGTACTACAATTACTATGCTACATACAGTGCATTTATCACTATGTTGGTAGTCCTGAATGTACCAGTGTGCTATTTAGGTACTGTTGTCATTGTGCAGCTGTTCGTTGGAATCTGAGCTGCTGGTGTTAGTGATAACATTGAGATACTGTTCGCTCGAATCTGAGCTGCTGGTGTTAGTGATAACATTAAGTTACTGGTGGTGCAGATATCACTGTGCTGATAGTCGTGAAGGCACCAGTGTATTACAAAGGTGTTGATATCATTGAGCTACTGGTAGTGTTGGTGTTACTGTTCTACTGGTGGTGCTAGAATCAGTGCGCTACTGGTGTA
The DNA here is from genome assembly GCF_038502225.1 of Cherax quadricarinatus. Taxonomy (NCBI): domain Eukaryota; kingdom Metazoa; phylum Arthropoda; class Malacostraca; order Decapoda; family Parastacidae; genus Cherax; species Cherax quadricarinatus. Next base: position 5,975,132 of record NC_091360.1, on the reverse strand, counting down.
GCTGGGGTATCGCCCCCAGCACATTTCATTGATCCCTCTCTTTGATCTTTATTAACAGAGATGAAAATTCGAGTTTATATAGAGCGAGGCGCTCATGTCAAAATAGGGGAGAGAAAGTGGTGTGTAATTTTTGTATTTCATCAAAAGCGTATGTATGTAGCCAGCGATAGAAAGGAATTGTAGGGAAGGAACAGAGAGAGAGAGAGAGAGAGAGAGAGAGAGAGAGAGAGAGAGAGAGAGAGAGAGAGAGAGAGAGAGTGAGAGAGAGAGAGAGAGAGAGAGAGAGAGAGATTAGTAAAAAGGGAAGTGGGAAGAAAAAACTGGAAAGGGGAAAAGTGGGCGTAAATTTCTGTCCGAAATTATTAATTGAATTGTGGATTGTTTTGGAATTAAATTTAGGCTGGTGGTGGTAACGTTTTGGAAGTGATGCTGTTGGGAGATGAACATAACGTTAGTCTTTTGTTGACCTGAAACCAGATGAATGTTTGTCGTTCTGTTGGTGGTGGGAGACTAGGGGAAAAAACGATTCTAGAGACGGGATCTATATATCGTTTTAAGAAGATGTACGATAATGCTCTTGTAACCGGGAGAGAGAGTGAATCTAGTAGCGACCAGCGAAGATGCATGGCCAGGAGCTGCGAATCGACGCCTGCAGACACACATGAGTACACACACACACACACACACACATACACACACACACACACACACACACACACACACACACACACACACACACACACACACACACACACACACACACACACACACACACACGCACGCCCCTCACGCTCATTAGATTACCGCCATATTAAGGCTGGTCAAGCATAAACGAAATACAAAAAAAAATAAGGCCTCGGCGTGGCGCATTCCTTAGAGCATTAGAGAGAGAGAGAGAGAGAGAACGAAAGAGAGAAATCCAAGGTAATAATGTGTGTAGAAGAGAATTTTAAGATCAAGAGACCTGCCATAAATTTTTCCCATCACTACCTCAATATTCTGCGGTGCTTGACTCTCCCTTTTTATTTTGTAGTGGTATAATAACTTTCCAAAAAATCTGAAGTAAAATGGGCTCACAAATTGTTAAATTCCAAGGTTGATGGACTTGACGAAAAGATGTGAAACTCTCGGTTTCAATTTGCTTAGTTGTTTTGTCATTGTTTATCATATAAATGACCACGTGAATTTTAATAGCAGTAGATGAGGTAACATTGGCAGTGTTAATAAGGACAGTGTGATAGTGTTTAGGGAAGTTGGAAGTGAGGGAGAGAGCGAGATAAGGGATAGCCTAGAGAAAGGAAACAAGGAAGAGAGGGAGCTTGCTAGAAAGCAAGGGAGTGAACTAGGAAGAAATAGATAGGCGAAAAAGAGAGAGAAAGAGATATAGACAGACAGAGCAAGCACGCCTTGACAGTTCGTTTGTATAGAGAGAGACAGACAGACAGACAGCCAGCACGCAAACTGATAATTTTAATACCGAATTCACTGCATCAAACACCACAGTTTTCTTTTTTAAAACAACCGACTTCTAAATCCTCCATTTCCTCCAGTTTCTACCCCTTATTTAACCATCTCCACCAGTTAACTACCAGCATAACAAAAAAAAATTCCTCATTAGGAGTATTATCAGAGCAACAGTTGCCAGGCATTATCACGAAATTTCGTCTTGTTCCTAGTTGCTGATGGAATCTGAGCATTCTGCACACGATTGTGTCGTGAGCTGCAAGGAATACTGATGCAGCAGTAATGTTGCTGCAGCCTAAACTCTTCTTGTGCTTAAGTGGAGAATAATTTCCACATCAGGAGTAGACAGCATTTCACGGCAAAAGTGTGTCAAAACAAAAGCTTAGTAAAAATTGCGTTTTGGATGGGGAGTACTTTTTTTGTGACGTGGTGGGGGGCGTGTTATTAACGAGGGGAGGGGGAGCGTATCGAGGTGGGGGCGTGTTGATGATACGGGGAGGGGGACGTGATGGGGAGGAGATATGGCCTCATAGTGGATTCATGGGAGATATGGCGTCGTGGTAGCAGGGTAGATGGGAGATATGGCGTCGTAGTGGCAAGGTAGATGAGAGGTATGGCGTCGTAGTGGCAAGGTAGATGGAAGGTATGGCGTCGTAGTGGTATGGTAGATGGGAGATATAGCGTCGTGGTGGAAGAGCAGATGAGACGTATAACATCGTAGTGAGATATTAGAAGAAATCTACGATGTGGTCAGAAACGTATCTTACCTGGAGTGTTCCTGGAGACTGTTCCGGGGGTCAACGCCCTCGCGGACCGGACCATGACCATACCATGCGGCGAATCAGGGTCTGATCGACCAGACTGTTATTGCTGACCGCACGCAATTCAAAGTACGGACCACAGCCCTGCTGGTCAGGTACTGACGAAACTTGAGTGTGTAAACACTAATACAGCCATAGTCTTACTTCCGCCTCATACTGCTGTTATTTTTGCTGCTGCTGCTGCTGCTGCTGCTGTTCTTTCTGCTGCTCCTGTTGCTTTTGCTCTTGCTGCTGATCTCCCTCCCCCCTCTCTGATGCTGATTTTACTGCTGATAATTCTCTCCTCCTGCTCCTCTTCCTACTGCTGCTACTACTGTTCTTCCCTTTTCAGTTTTCTTATCATTTCCCTTCTCCCTCCTACTGACTTTCATTCCCTCTTATACATTTTTCTTCCCTCATGCTGACCCACTATGCTCAAGTATTAAGTTGAGACTCCAAACTTTTCACTGATATTTGTGTGCGCGCGTATGTTAGTGTGTGTGTGTGTGTGTGTGTGTGTGTGTGTGTCTATATATGTGTGTGTTTTACCGAATAACAATACGCCGACTAAGATTTCGTTAAGGATTTAAAAAAGCTTTATCATGCACCCCGATACCCATCCTGTGGGCATTAGTCACTGAATACTCATCACATAGTACTCATCCTGTGCGCAGCAGTCACCTCGTGTTACAAAAAACGCGATATCTAATAAGCATAGAGATCTCCAGTGAATACTAGAAAGGACTGCCCTTCTAGCATCCAGCCTGTTACTGGGTTTTTGTAACAAGTAGTCAGTATCCTGGTCCAATTATCCATTAGAATTTAGTAAGATTCAATAGTGCTTCAGGATTACAACTGGTAGGCTACTAACTAAAGAAATTAAAATTCAATAAGTTTATTAATAACAATTAAGTTGTCTAGGCGTATATTACCAAAGTAAATTATAGTAATCAATTGAATATAATATAGGATACAAGTACTTACACTTCTCTGGTGTACACTAGTATTGTGCTGAAGGCACATATCACATCTTTATGGCTTTTAAGTACCGTCTGGTACATTGTTAACATTTAATAACATAATACAAATATATACAAGTAAGTTTGTGTGTATGTAAGTGCTCTAAGTAGTTCGCTATGTCTCAAGACTCGACTAGACTTAACCAGTGACTGACTAAAAGTCCTCACATCAACTAACTTCTTGACCAACCTGGCAATCAGAACAGCTTGCTTGAACAATAAAACGACTGATAAGCCGAATAGCAATATAAGCAACAGTGACACAGAATCAGGAACAAGGAGATAATATAACGACAGATCCTCCACAAGTAACAAAACTCCCATACTACTGAATCTAAGTTCAGCATTAGAAAATCCCCGACTGTTACAGTACACAGATACCAGTACAAATTAGGTCAGAAGCTACAGCTCAGGACCTGAGTTTCTCAGAGTGTCTATGCGACACACAACCTCAGTACAACGTCGAAAATCACTAAGTCTAGGCTGTGTTCTGTGAACAGAGTTACACAGAACCAACAAGAAGCAACAGAGATGATCTTCCAACAAGGGTCAGCAAGGGAGCTAGAGGCATGTCTTGTTAGAAGAACGTCAAACAGACAAGACCGCGTAGGCCAGGCAGACTACTCCAGGTGAGGTGTGATCAACCCCCCTGATCACGTGACTCTCCGTGGACTGCTGCTGCCCAGCTCGTTACGCCGGCAGCGTAACGAGCGAAGCTATTGTTAGACAATGCCGTCAGCTACTTAACACTCGAACTATGAGCACTGAATATTATATAAATGTTACATCCTACCTAATAATATAACTAAGTCAAATAATAATATAAAGCAATATATTTACGATTTAGCTAATATCGCAAATATAAGCAATATAAAATTATATGAACAGGTAATATACATTATATACATTGTGACCCATTCAAGGGTCGCAATACCTTGTACTCCTCCTGTGCGCAGTCACGTCGTACTCGTCCTGTGGGTAGTGTTCAATAGACAGAGTCCGTATTTGTTAGCTAAGCAAGTGACGGTGGTATTAAAATATTCACTCTTTGCTCCTGAAACAAAAGCAACGAATTTTTCTCACTCATTACGAACGTATGGAGATCAACGATCTGGTTCGGTCCACCTTTTGAGACTCTTTGACCGCGGGTTCAAATCCCGCCCGTGGTATGCTTTGTTTGCAATCGTGTCATTACGATTTCGTGAGTCATCTTGCATATTAAAGGTAAACAATAGTGACAAGTACAGTAGATGAATAAGACACGTGAGCAGCAGTTTGGTGTCTGTTTTGTTTCTTTACGATCTGTATTTTCAATGATAGCAGACTTGTTTTACTGGTACATATCTTAAAGAAAATGCCTCTGTATTCGTTGTTGTTATGTTAGGAATGGTAAGTATCTATCAGGAAGAGCTCAGTCAGTAGCAGCATTTAAGTAACGTCAGTTACTGCCACGGCAACAGGGCCAGCGGCAGCAGTCTAATCAATAAAGACAGTCTTTAAGTATTGGCTATGGTATCAGCTACAAAACATATTCATTTGGAGCAGGAGCAGCAACGGAAGCAGCAGGAGCAACAGACATTCAGTAACAGCCGGAGCGGAAGCAACAGCAGCAGTTTCCCCTTAAGCACAGAGATGTAGTAGCCGTCTCGAGGAGATTCGTAAAGTAGCAGTAATGAGCAGAGATCAGGATCTGGGCAATATTCCAGCCCGGTATCACTTCCCATCAGTAAAATATGTAGTCCTCTCATGCACACTCTCCCTCCTCGGCTGGTCCGAGTCTCCAGTATCCACATGCAGTCCTATCATGCGCATTTACCACTTCTCTGGCCAGAGTTTCCAATCCCCACAGATTTCAGCAGTTTTAATGTGGAGGTAAATAAATGTTGAAGGGCTCTTGATCAGAGAAGCTGGAGCTACCTTCATTTTCCTCACATCAAGCAACATTAACTCAGATTCCCCAGCGGGTTAAACGTTTCTCATATAAATATAATTGATCGCAAGGAACCTTTAATGAACCTTCGTATACGCACCATGCAAAAAAATTAATCACTGATGAATGTGGTTCTGGTTCTCCGGTTAATGGACGAAAGATAGAACCTTGCTTTGAATAACCCTCAGAGGCATAGCTAATAGCATAGAAATTCACAAATAATAGTAATTCCAGCTCTGCTGGAAGGAAACTTCGGAGGTACCTTAGCCGATGATCCTTCAAATGGAATGCTTGACGATATCCTTATGCCTGCCTTGAAGATTGCCCAGCTCAGGCTGACACATTTTAACAATGCGTGAACCATCCTGTGTGATGGAATATGACGGCCTGGTCTCAGACCGGGCCGCGGGGGCGTTGACCCCCGTAACCCCCTCCAGGTATGGAAACAGTTAGATTTTGTTCCCATTGCGCAACTATCATATATAATAGTGCAGCAGCACACTATTATGTCTAAATAAATACAGTAATTGATAATGATACTCCCATTGTCAGTATAATTCCAACAACTTAATTTATGTATTTGTGATGTTTTCTCTCGGAATCAGAGGTATAAGCACAAGACATATTCTATAAACTTATCTGCCTTTAGTATTGCCCATGCGTTTGTTGTGTTATCGATGCTGCGGCAACAGTACATGTAAATTATTCTGTCACTTCCAGGAAGAATTTCCATATGTGCGTCTGGGTAGTAATACTGTATGTTGCTGCTTGTTTGTTATTTCTGAAGTGGAGGGTCATCGTCCCCCCCCCCGTAACCTGCTCTCAGAAGAGGCTCTACGGTTGATAACCGATCAGCCAGGAAGCTGGTGCTATCAGATCCCATTTCAGTGTAATCACCACAGCCCTGGTAATCAGGATTCTAGTTTAAAAACTATTAAAGCTCTCCCCTGAAAGCAAGAATTCCTTGGTAATTTTCCCTGTTCATGCACAATTCTTTACCCTGGTCAAGACACGTAATTAGTATAAATATCTTGTCTCTAAGCACCATTAAAGTAAATTTGATTACCGGAAGTAAATTTAATTTCTTGCATTAAATGTAATATAATACCCATTCCCCCTGGCTAAAACTGAACGAACCCTCCTGGAGGACACCTATTCCACTTAATTCTCATTTTAATTTAATTTCTCAAAAAGTAAACTAGTGAGTCTCCCAACCAGGTACATTTTTCCCACGGTTCTTCGTTAAGCTTATTTCGTTAAAGTCTTTAGTTTGTCTCTTTAATGTCCTTAGCTTCGTTAAGGTCTTCATTTTTTTTTTTTGTATGAAGAATTTTTCCCAAGCATTTCAGTGTGATCGTCTAGTTGTGGCTGTGCGAGTTGAGTCTCAGCTCCTGGCTAAACTTCTTAACCTTGCAGCTGTGTGTCGCGTTTTCTTCCACCTCGTCTAAGATATCCACTTCTTGAGCACCTTGATGCTGAAGAAGTGCTTCCTAACATACATTTGACTTATTTGCATCTTTTATGTCTTCGTGTTCCCGATCTCAGACTTCCCCCCCCCCCAACAAAAAAAAAAACAGTTTGTTTCCCCTAATAAATATTTATATATCCTCTTAGTTATTATAAATATCCCAGCTCTTAATGGCTTTAAGGTCATAAGGTTAAGTTATTTTACCTTCGTAAGTTACGCCTCACTGATCGAGCCCGGCCTTGTTTCAGTCTCTGAACCTGCTTCAGTTTCTTTGCATTGTTTGTTTGGGGGAGAGACAGGTGTTCCAGTGCTGTGATAGGTCTGACATATGTCGTATGTAGGAATTCTGACTGATTATTGTGTGTGTGTGTGTGTGTGTGTGTGTGTACTCACCTAGTTGAGGTTGCAGAAGTCGAGTCCAAGCTCCTGGCCCCGCCTCTTTACTGGTCGCTACTAGGTCACTCTCCCTGAACTGTGAGCTTTATCATACCTCTGCTTAAAGTTATGTATGGATCCTGCCTCCACTACATCGCTTCCCAAACTATTCCACTTCCTGACTACTCTGTGGCTGAAGAAGTACTTCCTAACATCCCTGTGAGTCATCTGTGTCTTCAACTTCCAACTGTGTCCCCTTGTTGCTGTGTCCCATCTCTGGAACATCCTGTCTTTGTCCACCTTGTCAATTCCTCTCAGTATTTTGTATGTCGTTATCATGTCCCCCCTATCTCTCCTGTCCTTCAGTGTCGTCAGGTTGATTTCCCTTAACCTCTCCTAGTAGGACATGCCTCTTAGCTCTGGGAATAGTCTTGTTGCAAACCTTTGTGTGTGTGTGTGTGTGTGTGTGTGTGTGTGTGTGTGTGTGTGTGTGTGTGTGTGTGTGCGTGCGTGCGTGTGTGTGTGCGCGTGTGTGTGTGCGCGTGTGTGTGTGCGTGTGTGTGCGCGTGCGTGTGTGCGTGCGTGTGTGTGTGCGTGTGTGTGTGTGTACTCATCTAATTGTATTCACCTAACTGTGGTTGCAGGGTTCCAGTGTGTGTGTGGTCGCTGGTGTATGTTCACTTATTTGTGTTGTTTGGGGGTCGAGTCCTGTCTCCTGCCCCTTGAGCTTTGTCGTAACTATTCCTAAAAACTACACAGAATATTCAGCAGAGTTCTCCATCATATGCACAGTGAGTTATCTTACTTTCTTTCAACCATGAGACTGCAAAAAATACTGCCTAACATCTCTGTGGCAAACCTGTATGTTCAAATTCCATCTGTGGCCCCTTGTACCTGGCCTCGCATAGCCAAATATTGTTCTCCTTAACCTCCTCATTAGTTACATGTAAATATTGTATTCGTTCTTATCATAACCCACCTCCCTGTCCTCGTCTTTTCCAGAGTCAGGTTCAATTCTCTTAACTATTGGACTAATCATGCTGCCAACCTTTGCTCCTTTTTAAAACCATGAGCAGGCTTAGTCAGAAGGTGGCTCCAATCTGGTGCTGCATATTCTAGGATCAAGCCCATCATAGAATAGGCAGCACCAGATTGTATACAGACCTAAAATATTCCATTCCTGAAGGAGATTCGAAGTGCGCGCGCGTGTGTTATAGCGCAGTATACGCTTGCACTTTCTGTTTTGTAGCAACCTATTTGTTATTGCAAAGGTCTAGTATCCGCTCCTAGCTCTGTTTATTATCAGGTCGTTGCTGGTTCAAGCCCTCTCGTGCTCTATCGTACCTATTCTTTAAGCCAAGTATGAAACCACCTTCCATCATTTCTTCACATTCAACTTAGTAAAGGAGATAATTATGCAATATTTGGGTAGCTTTATCCTGGAAACGTTTCGCCAGCCAGTGGCTTCTTCAGTCCAATATAGGGAAGAACGGTGAAAGATAAGGGGAATTTTGAGGTAATCAGTCCCTCAGCCAGTCGGTTTTCTAAACCATTTTAGCCATTCAACTAACTGGCCACCCTGAAGCTTTTTTTTTTGTTACTGCTGCCGCTCCTCCTCCTCCTCCTTGCTTGCTTGCTTGATTGCGTCCTTGCTTTTTCTTCCTTCCATTATCCTTCTGTTTCCTTCTTCCCCCTTTCTAATTTCTTTCGTCTTCATCATGTTCTTCTCCATTTTTTTTCTATATTTCCTGTTTGCTTCGTGTGAAAATTCTTTTCATGTAATACAGAACTCAGCAACTAATTTTGACTTGACATTCGAAAACGACAGAACCGTAAACTTTGCATTATTTATATATAGTTTAACACACTCATGAACGTTTCTAAACACAATCAGCAAACATCAAAAACCTATACACTTACCACACCATGACAAACGCTTCCGAACGTTTAAAAAAAAAACTGAAATTTCTGCATGAAATTTTAGGAAGTGACTCGGCTTTCCCCCCCAAAAAATATATATAATCAAACTCTTCTTTTGTGTCCAACAAATGACTGGACATTGTTGAGGGTGTGTTGTTTTTCCCACCGGGAACTGCATTTTTTTAGATATATTGTTCTCTGTTAATTGTGCACAGCATAGATGTATAAAAGTTTGGAAAGGACACTTTTTAAATATGTCGAGTGTCAAGTGATTGGTGATGAATTGAAGGGCGTACTTTTTCATATTGTTGATATTGCTGTACGAAATTTTTTTCCCGTATTGCTTTAAAAAATTAACGTATATTTAATGTATAATTCGGGAGATTGAAAAAGGTGTTGGGGCTGTTTGAGGAAGGGATGGGAAGAGGATGTGAAGTGGAGAGTTTGATACTTCTGCAGGGTGTGTACTCGCCTAGTTGTAGTCGCCTAGTTGTGGTTGCAGGGGTCGATTCATAGCTCCTGGCCCCGCCTATTCACTGGCCGCTAATGGGTCACTCTCCCTGCGCCATGAGCTATGTCACACGTGTGTGTGTGTGTGTGTGTGTGTGTGTGTGTGCATGTGTGTGTGCCTGTGTGTGTGTGTGCCTGTGTGTGTGTGTGTGTGTGTGTGTGTGTGTGTGTGTGTGTGTGTGTGTGTGACTTCGGCGATTAGACTGTGTGGTCCATGGGATTCAGTGAGGAGCTGTTGGAGTGTCAGAATCACTGTGTCACTGAAGGGTATTTATGGAAAAAATTCTCCTGACTTGAGGTGGCGGAGGAAAGTACAGTGTCTGCGTCGTGGTGTTATTGATGAATGGGCCGAATGTAAACAATTCCGAGGAATGATCGACGTCTAAACTCAGGTCCTAAGATTACACTGACGACTGGGTTCGATACGCTATCACTCCTTTCAAAGATATCTCTAGCTTTCATGATTAAAACACTTATGCAACATATGGGAATCTTTATTAAGGAAACGTTTCGCCACACAGTGGCTTCATCAGTCCAATACAAAGCAGAGACGGCTAAGCAGAAGAGTTTGAGGTAACCAGTCCCTCAGCCTGGAATCGATGTGTTCAGTCCATCACTTGTAGAGAGTGGAAGCAGGACGAGGCGGGGTCACAGTGGAACTATCCACTAGTGTAAGTAGGTCTTCTTCCAAAGGTTGGACAAGTATCGAAGAATTCCTTGTTTCAAGCTCCCATGATGTTGCAGTGTCCGACAAATGTGATGATTTGAAAGCCGACGAGTTGAAGATTGAGACACTTATGCAACATTTGGGAATAAAGATTAAGGAAGCGTTTCGCCACACAGTGGCTTCCTGAGACTGAAGAAGGTTACGTCTAACGATACTCACACTCTTCAATGTTTATTTTTACTTGTATATCAGTGGTAAAATAAAACGAGAAACATATAAATAATATAAACAATGGTGTCTATATAATTTTAATGAGAGGAAGTTGAGTCCACGAGAGAGACTACCACAAACCGCATGTTTTGTGAAACAAAGGCACTACAATAAGCACTACGTTGTAATTTATACAATTATCTCTTATACTTGAGTTAAACGCAGCAGTTACAATGGTACTTGTGGAAGTAAGGGGATAGAAACAGTGGTAATTGAGGTAGCTAAACAGTAGAAACAGTAGAAATGGTAGTGAGAGAAAGCATGGTAATTTTAAGCGAGAAACTACTCGTAGTAGTAGTGACAATGCCATTTATATCGGCAGTAGTAACGCCTTTGAAGGTGACAGTTGTTGCAACTGTAGCAGTGGTATTAGTGGTGTTTCTGACTGTAGCAGTAATAGTGTTGATTGCGCTAGATGTATCGGTAATAGTTATAAAAAATAAAACAGTTGTAACAGTAGTAGTTATAGTATATGTATTAATGGTAGAAGTAACAGTAACAACAACAGTAGTAACAGTAATATCCAACAACAGCAAGAGTACCGACGCTGGCAATAGCACTCTCGCTGGGGGAGAATATTTCTCCCGTTCTTTTTCGACCTTTCTGATTGCCGTGGCGAAACGTCGTGCCATTCTGGAAATGGATCCTCGCAAATATTCGCCCATAACGATCATGGTTTTTCATGCATCACCCTTGCAAATGCTGGACTGCCTCAATGCTGATGTGTTGGGTGTAGTGCGTACAACGCCAGTATTGCTTCCCCATGGAAATGTTGCATCTTGGCTCTGTATCAGAGGGATAGACGCCTGTTCTTGTTTTTGATCTGCAAGGAAAGACGTGTGTGTGTGTGTGTGTGTGTGTGTGTGTGTGTGTGTGTGTGTGTGTGTGTGTGTGTGCGCGTAGATGAGAGGGATATAAGGGCATAGAAAGGAGAGAGAGGGAAAACCAGACAAATATATAGACAGACATGAAGAAAGACGGAGACAGATGGGCGAGAACTCACAAACACTCAAATACAATGACACACACACCTACCCTCCTTCCCTCTTTCCCTCCCTCACACTCTCTCCCTCCATCCCTCTCTCTCCCTCCCACCCAAGGACTCTTCTGGAATTGCTCTCATGAAATATCCCCACTTATTGCCACCAGCCATTAACCAGTAAATGGCCATTTTAAGTATCGTAAACAAGATGTACAATTAACTCTTGCTGGTCCTTGTAAAAAGTTCGTCATTTGTGTCTGTAAGACCCAAAATTTACCACTGTTCTCTCCTAAGTAATCCCCCGGGTTCTTTCCTCTTAATCATTATATTTTGTGTGAGAATACACACACACACACACACACACACACACACACACACACACACACACACACACACACACACACACACACACACACACACACACACACACACACACACACAATGTTAGTACAAAGCAAGCCGCTAGGTGTTTGAAAACAGTCTTATAAGGAAGATAAAAACCAGCACTTCCACTTGAAACATTTATTTGTGACTAATTTCAACTAAAAGCATCAGATTGAAACTACATTAAACATCAAATTAACATTATACAAAAGAAAAAAAAATAGAAACAAAGTAACTAAATTTATCTTTCTTTATTAAACAGGGAAGAATTGTCTCTAGTGGTGTAGAGAGAGATTACCAGCTCAGTGGTATTGGATCAACTGGACAAAACAGTGAATGAATGCGATAATGGTACACAGTACCGACAAGTTGATAAGAAACATGTGCAACAGTTAGGTATCTTTACTCAGAAACGTTTCGCCTACACGGTAGGTTTCTTCAGTGGAGTACAAAGGAGGCAGTAGAGAGTGTAAAAACGATGTAATCAGTCTATTACCCTGAAGTTGTCAGTCCCTCAGCCTAGAGAAGAGTTTTTCTCCATAGTCTGGAACAATGTTCACACTATGGAGGATAACAGTGAATGATTTCATGAGTGTTGTGTTCTCTGTGGCGTCAGTGTTGGAGTATGGCACTAAATTGCAGTTTACTCAATTGTCTATTGTTTAAAGATACGGAACTTCAGCTGACGCTTAGTTTTACTAATATACATTGCATTACATCTATGACAATTATTAACGTGCACAACAGAGGACTGTAATTTGAGCTTAAAGTCGTAATTCAGTGATGTCTGAAGAAGCAGTGCTAAATTTCACAGCGAATTATAAATTCACAACAGTAAAATCACAAGGTGGGTTAGGTAGCAGCTTTAGGTGTCCACTATTTCCCACAGGGGTCTTAGAGCGCTTGGGTAATGGGAGGTAATAAGGTTCGACCGGAGAAAAAGGGAGGCTAGCTACAATTCCTTGAATCAAGAGCCCTTCACTAGCAGTATCAAGGTACTTCCCCCTTGAAGGTGGCTATTCAGTATTTACTACTTCACAATCAACCTAATTACTGAAGCTGGTGAAATAAGTATTAATCCTCGGATCAAAGTTGATTGCCTCACAATTTCCAGGTACAGTATGACCCGAGCAAGTTCACTGCATCCCTGAATATATTCTCAATTTGTTTATACACACAGAATTGTTTACTTAAAGAACCAATGTATTGGATATGAGAGCAAACAACTTTGTTTCCTTGTGTTCTTTAACTTCGTTGCTCCTGTCATAGTACATGGTACGTCAGTGGTATATGGGAGTTCTCGGAGATACATGAGAGTACGTGGGGGGAGGGATCTCTGCTTGGGACTGACCGCTGCTGTCAAGCATCCTTTACACCGGTCCAGACTCTGAAGCGTTGAATTACTGTAAGAATTATATAGCAGAGGCCTCTCTCCACTCCATACCTCCCCTCCCTCCCGATTCTCCTTCCCCACTGTCATCATCTCCCCACTGCCCCCTCTTCCCCACACTCCATCTACACTGCCTGCTTTAAAATGTGCGAAAAAATGCTAAGTTCAGCGAAAACGTGCATAGATATTTATAGAGAAGGTGGAAGCATTGTTTGGGCTGCTGCTGCTGCTGCTGCTGCTTTTGCTGCTGATGCTATTGGTGCTATTGCTTCTATTATTGTTGATATTGCTGCTTGTTGCTTCAGTTTTCTGCTACTGCTTCTACTGCTGCTGTTGCTGCTACTATTACTACTACTATTACTACTACTACTATTACTACTACTACTATTACTACTACTACTGCTACTATCATCACCACCACTCTCCATGAAGCCAGTGACGTGTTCATGCAGAGATTTCATCCATCCCAACAGTAACTTCTCCCTCCCAGACAGTAACTTCCTCAGTCCAGAGAGTGACTTCCCCCACCCATATAGTGACTTCCCTCACCCAGACATTAACTTCCCTCACCCAGACAGTAAATCCTTGTAAAGTCTGAGGGGAAATTTTGGTTTTGAGTTTGCAAAATTAATCCTCTGGAGAAAAAATTAATTGCCATAAAAATACAAGGAATCTAAATGTCAGGTGCAGGATTTGTGTTTCCTGATTTGCATCCTTGATTTGTTGAATTTTTTCCTTGGGAATTTCCTGTCTCGTTGTTTGAGGATTTTTTGTTTAATCTTTGAGGATTAGCGAACGTCTTGTTAGAAGGGGATGGGTGGGTGGGTAGGTGAATAGGTTAGTGGGTTTAATAATTTGTGGGTGGAGATAAATAGGCTATGGGTGAGTGAATAGGCGAGTTGGCCAGTGAGACGATAAGTGAGTTTGTAAGTTCGTGGGTAAGGGGGAGGTGGTTGAGTAAGTTGGACAAGTGGATGAGTGATGTGGATTTGTGAGTGTGTGAATGAGTGGGTGGGAGAGCGGGTAGGCGAGTGAGTGAAGGAGGGAGGGAGAGAGAGAGAGAGAGAGAGAGAGAGAGAGAGAGAGTGAGAGTGAGTGAGTGAGTGAGAGTGAGGGAGTGAGTGAGTGAATGAGGGAGTGAGTGAGGGAGTGAGTGAGGGAGTGAGTGAGGGAGTGAGTGAGGGAGTGAGTGAGGGAGTGAGTGAGGGAGTGAGTGAGGGAGTGAGTGAGGGAGTGAGTGAGGGAGTGAGTGAGGGAGTGAGTGAGGGAGTGAGTGAGGGAGTGAGTGAGGGAGTGAGTGAGTGGGAGTGAGTGAGTGGGAGTGAGTGAGAGGGAGTGAGTGAGAGGGAGTGAGTGAGAGGGAGTGAGTGAGAGGGAGTGAGTGAGGGAGGGAGTGAGGTATATCCTCAATACTTTTTCAGAAACACACAATAACAGTAGCAAAAGATACGTGATGATAGTCTTCCATAGTAATTAAGACGAAAACAAAAATTCTGAAAAGAGCTGTGGAAATGGTGGTAGAAAGAAATGAAACTTTCTGTAGATTATGCTTATGATTCTTGCTTAGAAGTTAGGTTACGTAGCTTGAGAAATGAAGTTGTTAATATCTGAAGGCCTCATTTTGCTGCTTAGGTCTATCAAACTATGGCGCCGAAGTTGTTGAAGGCAAAAGAGAAATTGAGTGTACGCCTACATTCTTGTTGATCAAGTCAGCAAAATCATTGTGAGGCTCGAATATCGCGGGATGCTCTGCCATAGATATGCCTATCACAAAATGGGTGGCGGCTTGAACCCATGACATGTGGAATTGAACTCCCAAATGTGCTGTATGACCCTTGTGGATTTGGCGCTTGGTTTTGGTAATAGTAATAATAATGAACCCCAAATGTGCTCTAGGGAGAATATCATCAGTGTCGTGGCGATGGTTGAGACTGCTGGGTAGGTTTTTGGGTGGGTTGGACAGATAAAAGAGTGGGAGTGGTTGAATATAAGTTTTATGCGGTTTTCTTGGGTTCCTTTTGTTAAGGTTTTACACGTTGATGGTTGGCTGGTTGGAAGCGATGATGTCACATTTGGTGGCATTAAGGGGCGAATATCTGTGCATTTCGTTTGTGTCTTTTTGGGGGAGGAAGGATTGTGGCTGCCAAATTGCCGTCATCATGAAATTTGTTGTGGTAATCAGCAAGTAAATTAAAAAATTTGCTGTCCCAGTGAGAAACGAATTTAGATTTAACTTCACATGGTTATGCTTCTTTAGAATCTTCGTGTAGCAGCTGAAAATTCAAATAAAACAGTGTCCTTAAGAAAGGCCTGAAACAATACTTCTCTCCTTCAGAATGCATGAGTTTTTCTATGTGCGGTGAGTCTCGGTTGATTAGTGATCTTAATTACTTATACATCCAAGAGCTGTAGTATTTCTCAAATCTCACATTCGACCCAGAATTCCATGCTACAAGGTAAGAAGTTCAGGAGTGCGTTTCCATCCATCTTTCCAACACATGAATGTATCAGACATTTAAACCATACGTCAAACGACTTGATTTGTGGGGGTGATTACACGTGTCTTCTTTCCTACACGCAATATAACCCTGTCACAAGATAGCCATCTTCCTCAAGCTTGCTCTGCTGAGGAGGGACTTATATATAGACCGAAATATTCCGATTTATACCCCCAGATTGTAAGATTTTATCACACAAACCGCCGCACGCTGGTGAGAGGGGAACAACAACACTGTCAAATAATATACCTGCCATTTCCATTAATATAAAAATATATACAACACCTGGCAAGCGCAGACCGTGTTTCACACGCGAGAAACGTCCCGATTTACGAAAATTCGTAATGTTCATGCATAAACATCACTTTTTATTTACACGTGTAGGAAAAAAAGCGTGGCCCATGTCAAACTAAATTAGATAGTTTGACGCTGGGCTCTGTGTGTATCATACAGGGAGAATATTATTTTTTCATTTATATAGGATGTGTGGACAAGGTCCGTGCAGTGGTAGAATCTCTCTCTCTCTCTCTCTCTCTCTCTCTCTCTCTCTCTCTCTCTCTCTCTCTCTCTCTCTTTACACAGGTGTTTTGCAAGGTTAGTTCTAGGGGTCCTAACTTTATTTACAAGCTAAGAGATGTCATCTACATCAGCTCATTTCAAAGCCTTTTTATTGTTATGAGATATACGGATAAGAAACAGGATGAACTGGGAGCCATCTGTTGGCCAGCGATTTCATTTGGTCAACTGATTATATTTCATTGAATCATTTTCTCTCTCTCTCTCTCTCTCTCTCTCCCTCTCTCTCTCTCTGCCATACCATACTTTCTCACACAGGTTAACCAACACAGAGTTAACGGGACTTACTTTATTTCGTTGAGTCACTCTCTTTATCTCTCTCTCTCTCTCTCTCTCTCTCTCTCTCTCTCTCTCTCTCTCTCTCTCACCAACTCACAAATGTTAACCAACACACAGAGTTGACGAGATTTATTCATAAGAGAAGAGTCCAAGAACTGGAACAAACTTCATCCTTTCCCTGCAAACTCAAACAGGTAATTACAAATCGGTGTACCCAAAAGCGTAAACACCTGCGATAGATAAAAAAAAATAAAAGTACCGAGATTGGAACAGTTCAACAAGAATCCACACATAGGGCTCGGCCTTCTCAAGTCAGATGTGCCTTGACAGTGATCCAGGGCACCTGCGTCGTCATAAGGTTTTTATTAATAATATCTTTATTTCTAGCTGACATCAGTGATGGAGTGAATGATGATGAATTTTTTTCTTTTTCGGGCCACCCTGCCTTGGTGGGAATCGGCTGGTGTGTTAATAAAAATAAAATAATCAGTGATATACTGCTACTTAGAAACCCCCTTGTTATGAAAAGTATTTCGGGCAAATTAGGTGCCACCCACACCAGTCGACTAAGACCCTGGTGGGTGAACAAGGACAACCGATGTAAGGAAATACGCCCAATGTTTCTACCATTTCCGGGAATCGAACCGGGACACTCTCCGTGT
>NC_091360.1:5927938-5950438 GCF_038502225.1 Cherax quadricarinatus | reverse complement strand
TTCCTGTTGCTGGTGGTAGTGGTGAGGGCTGGTAGGGGTTGGGGTTGGAAGGGGTTGGGGTTGGTGAGAGTTGGAGACGGAGGAGGTTGTGGTTGGGGTTGGTGAGAGTTGGAGACGGAGGAGGTTGTGGTTGGGGTTGGTGAGAGTTGGAGACGGAGGAGGTTGTGGTTGGGGTTGGTGAGAGTTGGAGACGGAGGAGGTTGTGGTTGGAGGGGCTTGGGGTGGCCGTCGTCAGTATACTGGTGGACATCGTGGTGACTGAGATCATTGGGTTAGTGCTTGATGTTTATGGTGGTTCGTTGTGATTATGACTGTAGTTCTGGTAGTAGTGGTGGTGGTGATGATAATGGTGGCAGTGGTTATTGCGGCGGTTGTAGTGGGGTTGGTATTAGTAGTGGTAGTGCTGGTAGTGGCGGTGGTGTTAGTAATGGTAGTGGTGATGGTCGTAGTAGTAGTGATAGTAGTAGTGGTGGTGGTGATAGTGAAAATCATCAAGTAACTCGAGCTTTTGTCTTCACATGTTTTCATTGTCTTCTACTTAACTCTCGAACACATTTAATAACCCTGAGTTTGAGAGTCGAGTTTCGGCTTTTGATCCCGACTCTTAAGTTACAGTTAAATGGCGTTAATAACTCTGTCATATCTACAGTATTTTTGAAGCATTGTGTGTGTGTGTGTGTGTGTGTGTGTGTGTGTGTGTGTGTGTGTGTGTGTGTGTGTGTGTGTGTGTGTGTGTGTGAAGACATGACAGTCTAACATATGTCGCTGATATTAGTCTCTGGGAGACAAGTTTGGCGTGATGTTTACTCTCGCATCTTACACTCACAATGCTGCGAGTTTCTCATCTACAAAATGGTTCGCTGTTTTCACTCTCTCTTCTATACACATTTCAAAGACGCTATGATAGACCAGCAACCCCCCCCCCTTTTTTTGTAAGGACGTTTCGCTCTCGATGGAGCTTCAAGAGCTTGACAGAGCTCCATCGAGAGCGAAACGTTTTTTAACAAAATAATTATTCTACCGATGTAGCTTTAATTCACCATTCATCTGCTTCTACCCAAATTTGCAACCCATTTCGTTACTATGTATTTATTGGGGGATGATCTTAGGTAACCATATACTGTATTTATCATCCTTATAGTCTGTCCAGACTGTCTTCGTTTGAGTCATGTAAACTTCACCCATTAGTTTTATATACAGTTTTCGCATTCTCTGCGAACATTAATAATTATTTTTCGATTTTTCTTGATAAATCGTCCCTAGACATTAAAAATAATGAGGGCCTTACGGTGAATTTTTGTGGCATCCCGTTGGTTTTAGTCATCCACTATATCTACTGTGGTAGACCAAGGCATCCACTACACAGATTCAGCTTAATAGAAAGACCACAACAACTATTTATTTTGTAAATACTTCCTACAACAGAGCTTTTATCACAAGCACTCGCTCAAGGAGAAGGAAGTACTTTGAGGGTGAGTGTTGTACCGAGCATATCGTGTGAAGCGATGTTCTCGATACAATAACTGCTACAACAACTGCTCCGTACAATAACTGCTACAATAATTGCTCCATATAATAACTGCTTCAGAAACTGCTGCATATAATAACTGCTTCAGAAACTGCTGCATATAATAACTGCTGAAATAATTGCTCAGCACAATAACTGCAAGCAGCAAATTCATGTCTGGGAGATCAAAGAATATCTTCAGAAATCTAAATAGTCATTCACCACACTGTACACCATGTACGTTAGGCCCATATTAGAGTATGTGGCACCTGTATGGAACTCACCACACACGCACACCAAGGATCAACGAGGTGAATGCGAGGCTTATTACGATTCTGTTACGCAACCCACACCCGTGAATACCTTACTAGGGTTAAGATAAATATATGAGAACATGTATGCTCAAGTGCAAACATTGATACCTCTAATAGTTTTAATACTCGTTAATACATTGTGTCATCCTATACACAACTAGAGACCCATTCTAATAATGTACTCAATTATCTGTGAAGTTAATCAGCTTATTGTCAACTCACTTCCTAGCAAGTCAAGTCTCCTTCTAATTCGGTATACATAATTATAGTAGTGTGATAACTTTTCTTAACAAAAATACACTCGTCTTTCTCGTTACTTCCTATCATACATTTTCCTCTTCTGTCTATCCTCCGGAGATTCTGATAGATATTCCTCTGACTTGCATGTTTATCTGATTTTTCCTCTGTTACACTCTTGTCTACGTGTTTCCCTCTGCACCTTTAATTCTAAGGATGATAGAGGGGTGGTTGAGGGGAAGGTATCAGGGGAGATAACATGGTAGGAGCTGCCCTTTCCTCCATCCGTCCATCCCAAACAGATCAAGTTGCCATTATCCACATGCAGTGATGGGTGGAGTAAAGGGATAGAGCGCTATTATCTCTTTAGATAATATAATACTATCGTCCGTCGAGCCACCAAGCTTAAAATGACATGCTTAAACTATGTCAATAAAGATTTATTCCCGTTTCTCATTTGTTATGGATCCGAGGCAGACGAGACTAGCAATGGATACTCATGTCAATATTTTCTTTGGTTGAACAGTTAGGAAATATAACAAGGATTTGTGTGCGTTCCTCCATGGGTACATGCGCATTTATGATCGTTAGTGCGTGTTGTGTTTCCAATAAAAATGTTCACTGCTTATATAGCATGACAGACAAAAACAGTGAGACGGAGGGGGGAGAGAAGTTAATCAAGCATTATTTAACCTGGGTTGATAAGTCTGTAGAGATTTGCCTAAATTGCTTTTACTGTTTTAATTCATTGGAATAATTTATTGCCCAGTCAAAGTTTAATAGCGCAGCTTTGCAAATTCATAACTATGCATAACAGATCGTCCGAGGAATGGGAAAATTACTGAAACACTTAGATATTTACCTTAATTATGGAATCTGTCGCTCCTGTAAGGGCAGTCGAACAGTCCTGTTTAACTATGATTGAACCGCACGTATTGCCTGTTACTGGCGAGACAAGAGAAAATATTTGTTCATTGTGTTTCTTGTATATATATATATATATATATATATATATATATATATATATATATATATATATATATATATATATATATGCAATAAAATCACAGTAAACAGGTGACTTCAGAATATGCAAAACAACCACTGTGTCATCTTACCACTGAGCCAGCGATCCTACAAAGTGTTTCAGTGGTAAGGTGACACGTACATTATGTTGTCTCTTGAGGCGAGACAGCGTGTCGCGGGATCGAGCCCTGGCCTGCCGCTGTTTGGTAAATGATTCAAAATCACTTGCTTCGTGATTTCATTGCAATAGACTGCTTGTTGAGGCGGGTATTCAAACAGGATGAGGCTGAAATTAATCCTTGAGATACCACTGCCACGAGTGTCCTCGGATCACGAGAAAAATATCTAGCTCTGCTGGATGCGTGATCTTTGTATGATCGCTGGCTCAGTGGTAAGGTGATACGTACATTGTGTTCTCTTTTGAGGCGGGACAGTGAGTCGTGGAGTCGAGCCCTGGCCTGCCGCAGTTTAGTATATATATATATATATATATATATATATATATATATATATATATATATATATATATATATATATATATATATATTATATATATATATATATATATATATATATATATATATATATATATATATATATATATATATATATATAATATATATATATATATACACACACACACGCACATGTATACACACACACACACAGTATTATCAGAAGAAACATCTGTGGTTATGGTGAGCTCAGAGCTTACCATAACCACGAATGTCCTCGCAACATGAAGCAAGTCTAGTTCACTAGACTAATGTTGTTTGTAGGATTGGTGGTGTAATGATCAGAGCATTGTGAACGTTGTCTGACTTTCCATGGGGCTGAGCAAGGTGACGCGGGATTAAATCTCGGCCAGCTGCAGTGTCGTTAATGATTCAAAAATCACTTCTTTCGTGATTTCATTAATGTTCATATACATGTATATGTTTATAAATCCAAATAGTGTAGACAGTTAACCTACGACCTGTCAATCCTCAGATAACCAGAGAGCACAAGTCCTATACTCTAACACTGGATCACATGATGAGTAGTGCCCAAACTTGGAAATGTTTTTAATTAGAGAAGTTTGTCCTAGTCTCTGTTGTCACTCCAAACACAGTTTTTTTAATTAAAGAGTACGACCCCTCTGTCCTAGGTAGCAATGGTAATTCCAGTGCTTTCTTTTCTACAGCACTTGATAAAAGGCTTATAAATCGTGATTAAATGAATTGCAGTATTTGTGTTTACGAAACTATATATATATACACCATCAGCCTATACAGGGACACAACTGTGAGTCTGGGTACCTCTCTGCTAATTAGTTTATTAACCAAAACACAACGATAAATCTGTCCAGCTTTGCTCATCTCCAAAAAATTGATGTTCATATATGTTTTGTATTGGATGAATAGTGCTCATTCACCCGCTTCAAAAAATGTTGTTGTTATGGAATGTTTCTTTTATAGATATATGGAAAAACATTTGGATGGTACTGGAAGAATTAATTGATAATCAAAATAGAAATCAGTTTGTACTGCAAATGAACAACAATGGCTTGTGGAATGAAGAATATTGTATGCATTTGTGACCGGAATTATGTGGACAAGCGTGATAGATACCTCGTACGTTAAAACGTTCTGTAAATATTACATGTTATCACTCTCTGTATGTGCCTATATGTATTCTGTCTGTTGGTAAGTTCTACAGTTTGGTATTTCCTCGTATGTACACGGTCTTCCTATCAGTGGATCGTCATAAGAACATAAGAACATAAGAATGTAGGAACACTGCAGAAGGCCTACTGGCCCATACGAGGCAGGTCCTTATCAAAACGACATCTACCTAAAGCTACTCAAGAAATAACTCCCGTATCCCTTGACACCAATCAAACCCAGCCCCTCCCACTCATATATTTGTTCAGTCTCTTCTTAAAGCTATCCAAGGTCCTAGCCTCTATCACCCCACTGGGAAGACTGTTCCACGCATCTACAACTCTGTTAGAAAACCAGTACTTACCATATGGATGGGCTCTTCATAGATAATTCAGGGAATTAGACCTACTTTCCTCTTCCATCTCTAAATCATGATTGCCTGCATTTCCTTCCCTTTATTATATCAATAATATTAACTTGACAGTGAGAGTGCACTATCATACAAGAATTTTGTGATTTAAACGTCTGTATTAATTTATCTTCACTTGTTTTAACTTATCCTCACCTGTGTTAACTTAGTGCTAGTCAAAGGCCTACCATACAGGGGGGTCTTTTTTCGTTAGTGCATTATGCTGGGCAGCAGCCGTTAGCATGATGTCACGGCCTGCCGCCACACTCCACAGTGACTCCTCAGTGCTCACGTGGCTGCCGTGGTGAATGTGTTGCACTTTTGTCTCTAACTGCCCCATCTTTTGTCAGGTGTTCCTTTGGTTTTGTGGGTATACAAGTTTGATTATGGGTAAAAGGAAGTCTTTAACATCTGAAACTATAGCTCATATCATAAAGTTTCTCAAAGCTAGGTACCAGACGAAAGTAATAATGGAGAATGTTGGTGTGTGTGAGCGTTCAGTGAGGAACTGGGTGCAGCGTTTCAAGGCTGGTGGCAGTGTCGAGGGGCTAGGCCAAACCTTGGCCTGGCCCCTCGAAGAAGACATCTGTTCGTGCCTTAACTGTGTTAAAGAAGCAGTTAGAGAGTACATCAAAGGCAACTGATAGAGAATTGAAAGAAAAGAACCCAGATTTCTCAGAGGTGTCTGTAAGAACTGTTAAAAGACGTGTCAAAACTGGACTACAATAGTCACCGGCAGGTTAAGAAACCGATCCTTTCCAAACCACAGAAGAAACATAGGCTAGATTATGCAAAGAAATATCTTTACTGGAATTCTCAACAGTGGTCTGAAGTGCTTTGGAGTGATGAAGCAACATTCACCGTCACCTGTAACCATGGGGGACAGGTGTGCAGGCCCAGAGGTAGTGACCTGCAAGACCTACACTACACCTGTGGTACCACCAAACACTCAGACTCGCTCATGGTTTGGGCGTGTTTCAGTGCTCAGAGTGTTGATGAATTCATTGTGCTTCCCAGAAACCAGTATATGAACCGGTATAATTACCTGGAGTTATTGTGTGACAATTTACCTGAGGCTTTTGACAAGTGAGGGGCTACGGTTTTTATGCAGGATGGTGCATCGTGTCATACCACCAAATCTGTAGTTCAGTGGCTTAAGGACTGTGAAGTGAGGTTCTTTAATGACTGGCCAGGCAATTCTCCAGACCCAAACCCCATTGAGAACCTTTAGCCATTAGTGAAACAAAGTTTACTGGGAAAGGATATCAGTTCCATTCCGCGGCTGGAGGCTGCTCTACATGAGGCTTGGAACAATATACCTCCCCAAATCCTCAAGAATTTGTGTGAGAGTCTTCCTACATGGCTGAGGGACGTGATTAAGCGTAAAGGACGTAGCACCAAGTAATAAAACCTGAGTAAGTATACAAATATATTATAATCTTTCATGGTATGTGTTTGTGTGGGGGAGGGGCGGCATAACGCCGTGACTAGCCCTGTATACTTGTCTGTGCAACGTTATGTTCACCTGCGATCATCTATACTCATTTCTGCTCATGTTAGTAAGATAAAATATGTTGTTTATAGCATTTTATTTAGACTATTCGTTCAGTGGGAACTTTATCGGTTCTCACTAAGATCTGATAATCCCTGGCGGACAACATATCTTCTCATTAAACTCCATAAACTGCATGTTAAGTCTTATCAACCTACTAGTGGGTATATAATACCATTTGTATCACTTCTACTCGTTCGTGGTCACTTGTACTCACTAATACTCACCTGTGCTCACTTATACTCACGTATGCTTGCCTTCCTCCGCTGCAGGTGGTCGAGGAAGTACCTGGTGCTGGACTGCAGTACAGAGATGGCCAAGAGTCTCATCATCGGTCATGTGAGAGACGTCCAGATGGGTCGGCGTAACTACCACTATCTCCTCTCTGGCCTCGTAAGTTTGCCCCTCTTTCCTGTGCATGTGTTAATGGTCCCTTTCTACGTGTTTATGGTCCTGTGTACGTATTTGTGGTCTAGTGTGCGTGTTTGTGGTCTTGTGTACGTGTTTGTGGTCTAGTGTGCGTGTTTGTGATCTTGTGTACGTGTTTGTGGTATAGTGTGTGTTACAATGCCTATGTATTTTATTTTTAAGGGTGCCTCTGTACGTGTTAATAGTAGCTGTGAGCTTTTCTTTAGGCTTTTAGTAGTGCTTTGAACCTAGCGGGTTTGCATGTATGGACAGCTCTTATGTAAGTGTTTCTGGCGCTTGTGTACGTGTTCATGGCTTGTACACGTTATTTATGCAATTAGCTCTTGTACTTGTGAAAGTCTGTTTTTCCTATATTCTACTGTACGAAAGCATGATTTTAAGGCTTGTAGAAAGAACAAGATATTAAACACATGAAAATTGAAGTTAGTTATGTGAAGTTTCAGTCATGTGAGTCATAAATAGGTTAGGAAGTATTTCTTCAGCATTAGAAGTCATTCCAGGCTAGGTAAAATATCTCTATTCTTACAGTAGTTGAAACTCGTCATTCTACCAAAATTTAGCTAGTGGGATATATAATTCAGCCTAACAGTACTTAGAATCCAAACTCAATTTCAGAGCCTTAGGCTTACAGCCGGAGGCTCAGAGTTCAGTCCTTCCCTGTTCACCTAACAGTATGTACTAGGATGTGAACTAATTAACGGTTATAAATATAACCATAATTTTTAAAGGGAGTGGACGGGTAAGCCAGCTGAAGGCCTCGATCAAATGACCAAAAGGTCCAGTGGCGGGTCATGGAAACACTTATCCTCTTACTCAGATGTTGGGAGTCGCATCCTAAGAAGTTCCTGGTGTATCATATATAGGGATGGGCTTAAAATTAGCCAGTATTTTCAACGTTGTAAACATAAGATCAAGAAGGAGGATATAAAAATTATGAGACTAAACAGGGTGGATAAGAAGAGGCTACGACACGAAGAGGGAAGTAAATTATTATTATTATAATCAAAAAGAAGCGCTAAGCCACAAGGGCTATACAGCGGAGGGAAGTAAAGAGACTCACGTGGGAACTACAGAGGTAGATGAGTGGCAGAGATGTTAAAAATTGATACATTTTTAGTATGAGGGTGGTAGGTGGACTGAGATAAACAATATTGGTTAAGGTAATAATTGCACACAGTTTCAGGAGCAGACACGATCAAATTGTGGAGTCTAATGGTTAAGAAAAGGAGCCACGAGCTAAAACTCAACATTGGCAAGCGTATAAGAGTACACACACACACACACACACACACACACACACACACACACACACACACACACACACACACACACACACACACACACACACACACACACACTCATATCATAAAGTTTCTCAAAGCTAGGTACCAGACGAAAGTAATAATGGAGAATGTTGGTGTGTGTGAGCGTTCAGTGAGGAACTGGGTGCAGCGTTTCAAGGCTGGTGGCAGTGTCGAGGGGCTAGGCCAAACCTTGGCCTGGCCCCTCGAAGAAGACATCTGTTCGTGCCTTAACTGTGTTAAAGAAGCAGTTAGAGAGTACATCAAAGGCAACTGATAGAGAATTGAAAGAAAAGAACCCAGATTTCTCAGAGGTGTCTGTAAGAACTGTTAAAAGACGTGTCAAAACTGGACTACAATAGTCACCGGCAGGTTAAGAAACCGATCCTTTCCAAACCACAGAAGAAACATAACAGGGAAGGCACTACAATGGATCAGGGAATACTTGTCAGGAAGACAGCAGCGAGTCATGGTACGTGGCGAGGTGTCAGAGTGGGCACCTGTGACCAGCGGGGTCCCGCAGGGGTCAGTCCTAGGACCAGTGCTGTTTCTGGTATTTGTGAACGACATGACGGAAGGAATAGACTCTGAGGTGTCCCTGTTTGCAGATGACGTGAAGTTGATGAGAAGAATACACTCGATCGAAGACCAGGCAGAACTACAAAGGGATCTGGACAGGCTGCAGAACTGGTCCAGCAATTGGCTCCTGGAGTTCAATCCCACCAAGTGCAAAGTCATGAAGATTGGGGAAGGGCAAAGAAGGCCGCAAACGGAGTACAGTCTAGGGGGTCAGAGACTACAAACCTCACTCAAGGAAAAAGATCTTGGGGTGAGTATAACACCAGGCACATCTCCTGAAGCGCACATCAACCAAATAACTGCTGCAGCATATGGGCGCCTAGCAAACCTCAGAACAGCATTCCGACATCTTAATAAGGAATCGTTCAGGACCCTGTACACCGTATACGTTAGGCCCATATTGGAGTATGCGGCACCAGTTTGGAACCCACACCTAGCCAAGCACGTAAAGAAACTAGAGAAAGTGCAAAGGTTTGCAACAAGACTAGTCCCAGAGCTAAGAGGTATGTCCTACGAGGAGAGGTTAAGGGAAATCAACCTGACGACACTGGAGGACAGGAGAGATAGGGGGGACATGATAACGACATACAAAATACTGAGAGGAATTGACAAGGTGGACAAAAACAGGATGTTCCAGAGATTGGACACAGTAACAAGGGGACACAGTTGGAAGCTAAAGACACAGATGAATCACAGGGATGTTAGGAAGTATTTCTTCAGCCACAGAGTAGTCAGTAAGTGGAATAGTTTGGGAAGCGATGTAGTGGAGGCAGGATCCATACATAGCTTTAAGCAGAGGTACGATAAAGCTCACGGCTCAGGGAGAGTGACCTAGTAGCGATCAGTGAAGAGGCGGGGCCAGGAGCTCGGACTCGACCCCCGCAACCTCAACTAGGTGAGTACAACTAGGTGAGTACACACACACACACACTTCCCTCTCCTTCACCATTTCCGACAAGACCCTTTAAAATTATTCGCCTGGGAGAGTCTTGGGTGCCTGAGGGAATGGTCAATTTACTGCAGTAAGTGGGAAGGGAGCTTCAGCAGTGTGAGACAAGCCATATATGCGTCTCCGCACACGCCCCTTAATATTCATAAAGCCTATCTAACCGTAGGCTTAGGGTGAGGGGAAAGTAGGGTGAGAGGCAGGGATAACAAGGATGAGGACAGAAGAGGGAAAAGGAAAAAGGGGAAAAGGATGAGAGAAGAAGAGGGTAAAAGGAAAAGAAGGAAAGGATGCGGCGGCCAGAATAGGGTAAAGGGAAAAGAAGGGAAGGATTAGGGTGAGTGGAGGGTGAAAGAGAAGGGTCAGGGCGAGAGAAGGGTGAAAAAGTGTGATGGGGAAAGTGAGAGGGTATAAAAAATCCAAATATGACCCAATTACGAACACAAAAGTCGGAATAAAACTGGAAAATGATAGAGAGGCTTAGATAAAAACAGAAAAGGGATGGATTACAGCAGAAAATAGGGCTAAATAAGGACAGGAACTGTTGGATAAGGGCAGAAAAATGGACCGGTTAAGTCCAGAAAGGGCCATCTCTAAATTCTTTACACCTTAGGATTAAACGTATTAACTGAACATAAAGCAATACGACATGCCCTTGCTAGCAACAGGATGGCTTGTAAACATGTCGCATAACTTGCAACATGATCGGCACCTCAATACGCTATGCCGTGCAACACTCTTGAGATCCCAACCTTGCAACCTCCTAATGTTTACAAATTGAGACCTTTGGAATCCTTTGTATCACCTGTGTATTTTTGAAGATTTTATCCAACCAGTGACTTTTTCAGTTCAGTAGAGAGATGATATACGAAGACAGTAGATGAGGCACTCGGTCCTTCCGCCATGCAAAACTACACAAATGACAGCGGAAGACGAGGCAACCAGTCCCTCTTAAAGCCACTGTCTTCTGTGTATAGTTCTCCAAATACTTAGGGACTCTTCATCTTCTAATGTCTTTGTATATCATTTCTATTGATATAAAGAAAGCAACTGGTTGGCGAAGAGTCCTTAACGAATTCATCTTGTCGGTATTGTACACTGTTATTGTCATATTGAGTCGTGATTGACGGTAGTACTTAAGACAAGATCGAAAACAAACATGAGCAGATAACCAGCACATTTGAGAATGAAACTTATGACCACATTTCAGTCCGACTTCAACCACTAACTAGTTGGTCCAAATCGGACCGAAACGTCATGAGCTTCTTTCTTCTATGTGCGGGTTATTTGTGTATTGATCTAGTCACGGTATTGCGACTTTTATTCTTTTGGTAAACATGTTGCAAAACACGTCATTAGACAACATTTCGAATAGCGACAGTATTAATGGGGTAACGTTTCGCTCTAAGGAGAAGCGTACATTCAGACCCCAAGGCAAGGTGGAAGATAGGTGGAGCGTGTAATGAAGGATCACATACCTGGTTCAGGTGTGAGGGATGGTCCTGCTGTTGCTGACTTGGGATGTCACCTGGTCAGGGACCGGTGATGCGTGTAATGTGGGGCCAGGTCTAGGGGTGTGAGGCCAGGGGTGGGGTTGGGTTTGCAGTTCATTTGGTCAGGGGGGCCAATAATGCTTCATCTAAGTTCCCACTTTTCTTTCTATGGTATTTATGCTGAACTTAATCTTTCGTTAGAGCAATATATTGATCCAATAAAGCTCTACTTAGAACGACACATTACACCAATAAAGCTCTCCTTAGAGAGATACCTTGTTCCAGTTGGGGTCTTTGACTCTTAGAGCGATACCTTGTTCCAGTAAAGTTCTCAGTAAAGCCATACATTGTCCCGATAAAGCTCTTCTTAGTATAGTGTCCCGATAAAGCTCTTAGTATTGTGTGTCCCAATAAAGCTCTCTGTAGAGATATGTATAAATATTTTTCTGTTACGTGTGAGTCTGCCTTAATAACGACTCGCGCAGTGCGCTCTTTCAGCGTAAACAATAGCAGGCCATACCCCCGGCCGGGATTGAACCCGCGGTCATAGAGTCTCAAAACTCCAGCCCGTCGCTGGATTAGCTCATTTCCGGCATATAAGGCGCAGGGTGATTTTCCAAGAATTTGTGTGTGAAAAAAGCGCGCCTTATATGCGGGAAAAAGAAGGAACCAATTTCTATATATTCACGGAGAAACGCAAAACCCGTAGGGGGTTACACAGCACCCATGAGGCAATTCAGAGTTGATCCAAGGAAGAGTGAGGCACCTCTAAATTCTTTGGATTCTTCAAGATATTTTTTTTATTGACCTCTTTATTTAAGTTCCTCTCTTCATAGAGACGACCACCTATCCCCACATTCTCTCTTCCCCCCTCTCTAACCTCCCCAGTGTCTATCGAAAAGTGCCTTTGAATACTGGTAGTTGCTTCTGCTACTTCATCTATGGAGTTCCATTCCACTGCATCCTTCTCTCCAATTGCGTCCATTTAAGTCCTGGATTCCCTCCCCCCTTTCCATTTCTATCATTCTTTCCTTTCCTTTTTGCTGTCTGCCCTCAGTCATTCACGTTCTTTCTCCATCCTATCCTCTTCCTCCCGTTTTGTCTTTCTCAATTTTTTCCCCCTTTTCCTTTCATCCAGTTCTCTCTCTCTCTCTCTCTCTCTCTCTCTCTCTCTTTCTTTCTTCCTCAGTTATTGCAACTTCCTACCACCATTTCTCCCACTTTTCCTCCTCCCTTCACCTCCCCTCCCTACCATTTACTTAGCCCTCCTCCATTTCTCCCCCACTCTCCTTCATACCATCAAACTCCTACCTTCTCCCCCAGCTTTTCTCTTATCCCACAGCCTCTCTCCTACCATCTCCCACAGCCTCTCTCCTACCATCTCCCACAGCCTCCCTCCTACCATCTCCCCCAGCCTCTCTCCTACCATTTCCCACAGCCTCTCTCCTACCATCTCCCACAGCCTCTCTCCTACCATCTCCCACAGCCTCTTTCCTACTTTCTCCCACAGCCTCTCTCCTACCATCTCCCACAGCCTCTCTCCTACCATCTCCCACAGCCTCTCTCCTACCATCTCCCACAGCCTCCCTCCTACCATCTTCCCCAGCCTCTCTCCTACCATCTCCCACAGCCTCTCTCCTACCATCTCCCACAGCCTCCTACCATCTCCCCAAGCCTCTCTCCTACCATCTCCCACAGCCTCCCACCCTATGATCATAACAAGTGTTTACCTGGTAATCAGCACACTATGTAGCAGCACCTGTGAGTGCTGACGCTACGCTGACAGTTTTATAGTCCATGTTTCTGCATTAACTACAGCCAGTCTCTCTCAGCCGTGACTGAAACACATTAAGCATTTGGATAACGCACTAAATTTGTCGTGGCGCTAAAAAGAGTTGTTCCCTATATATAAGCAAGCCCGTGACACTAGTGGCAGTACAGAGGAAGTGAGAGGCAGGGAGTGAGAGAGAGGCAGGGAGTGAGAGGCAGGGAGTGAGAGAGGCAGGGAGATTGAGGCAGGGAGAGGCAGCGAGTGAGGGAGAGGCAGGGAGTGAGAGAGAGGCAGGGGGAGAGAGGCAGGGGGAGAGAGGCAGGGAGAGAGAGGCAGGGAGAGAGAGGCAGGGAGAGAGAGGCAGGGAGAGAGAGGCAGGGAGAGAGAGGCAGGGAATGAGAGGCAGGGAGTGAGAGAGAGGCAGGGAGTGAGAGGCATGGAGTGAGAGGCATGGAGTGAGAGAGAGAGGCATGGAGTGAGAGGCAGAGAGTGAGAGCGATCTGACGCTTTGATACACCGTGTGGGGGGTTAAAGGTGACGTATTTATTGATACTGCCTCATGTTTGGTAATTTTACATTAAAACTGGTGTGAGATTTCAGTGTATCAAACAGATGTACGGAGAGACGTGTCACAGTGTGCTCCACAAACTTTCTTAATATTACTTAAATACGAGGGTTGATGAGGATAAAAACTGTTCAGTGACGTAGTACTACTTACAACACATTAGTACAAGTAAGCCAACTCCTCCACTGAAGTGAATATAAGCAATATCAGTGATATTTAAGTGTGGTATGGTGAAGACATGGTGTGAGTGAGGGGACAGCGGCAGGCCTTAGGAGTGACTTCACTATTGCCTTCAGAGTGAGCATCTAATATTATCTAATATTATATGTGTTTTGTGCTATGTACTAGCATCTGGTGCTTTATAACAACGTGGCTGGTACAATGCAACATAGTGATTTGTGTAACATCTTCCTTTAGTGGAAAAGTGGATAGCATAAACAGTGTTTATTAAGTGATAGTGAGAAGGCAACACTTCCAGCTAGTCGGCCCACTGCCGCCCTCACTACCCACCCCGCTATAAACACCCCCACCCACGATACTCCACCCCACCCACGTTACCACCAACCACCCTCTCTCTCCTGTGAACTTCAAACCTACAAGCCTCCTCTGGGATGACTTCACATCGCAAAATAGCAAGAATATCTACGCTATCTGGCTATTGTCCCAGTAGTTACTGCAGTGTTTGTGGGTATACCACAAGGGACAAAATACTTCTTAGATGTAAGGAACCTACTTGTTCCAACTACTGCAAGAATTTTGTTGCAGCCAGGTTGAAAATTTCAGAAAATTTAAGGATATCCATAATCCTGTGGTATATGTGGATACAAGCCTGGAGCTACAGGAGGAAGGTTCAGAAGTCCTACCTCAGGGACTCCTGTCCAAAGATCAAGACTGCCCTCTTGGGCTGTGTTGTAAAGTTGCAGCTAAGATAATCCATCACAGGGAAGCACTTCATGAGCTCCTCAAATCATTAGATAACCTACAAGCTGTTGTAGAAGGCCAGTGCAAGCCTGCATCAAGTGACGTAAGCTGCTCAGCTGATGGTGACACTATTGACAAAGACTGGAAGTCCCACACTGAGCTTAACTCAGGGGTAAACAACTGGTGGAATTCTGTCATCGCTAAGGTCCCACAGACTGACAGAGTTCAAAACACTACCTTTGGGAATTCTAACACAATTCCTCTGACCACCACAGAGGGAACAAATCCTCTTCCCAGCAACGAGGGAAGCCTTGGATCTGTTAATTCTCCTACACCTGACATCTCTGCTTCAGCCACTGCCAGTCTACTTGACAGTGCACATACCATCTCTGATCCTACACCTGTCAGCACACCTGCCGACACTATTCTAGAATCTGGTAGCAGTGCTTCGTCAGCAAGTTCTGAGCCAGGAGTTTCTCCACCAGAGAACGGTGCAGTTAATGATCAGGGAACTATCACTGCACCTGATCACCTACTGCGCCGAAGTACGAACAGCAGGGACACATCTGTCAGAACGGGTAGAGGACGGGGCAGAGGACGTGGAGGAGGAAGATATCTACAGCGGTCTCACCCTCCACTAACACAGTTCCAGCGGCAGAATCTGAGGACAAATCTGCAAAACACAGGAGGTGCAACAAATCCTAGTCCACCCTCCCAGGCACCTAGGCTGTGCTCTCACTGTCACCGGAAGGGGCACACTGCCAACAACTGCCTGCGAGATACCAGGTGTAATTACTGCTACAAGAAAGGACATAAGGAGGACCAGTGTCGGAAGAAAAAGGAACTTGACAGACAGGGCCACCTGTTTAGAGACCTGTTCTCAGAACAAACCAGCAGGATCTCTGAATTGGTGAACACTCTCACACGTCACCCACTTAGCTACTCCTATCCCAGCCCAGCAGGTGGGATTGTGCCTTATACAAGACCACAGACTTACATCCCTGCAGCTGCCTCAGTACCCTACCTCTCTCAAGGGCAGGCACCTTACATTCCCTACACACCCACCACCTCAAGCTGACCACTTCATCATGAGGAGCCAGTCTATCAGCATCCTGTCGGCCAACATTAGAGGTTTCATTACTAATGTTGGAGAGCTCACACATAGTTTTGTGAACACTCAACGTCCCGACATGATAGCTGTTGTTGAAACATTTTTGGATGACAGGACTCCAGAAAATTTTGCAAGAATTGCTGGCTACACCTCATGGATGAGAAGAGACAGGTAAGGGCAAGGAGGAGGTGTTGCTGTGTGCTTCTCTAAAAGTGTTCATGCCCAGCACATTGATGTTGCCACCCCTACACATCTTGAAATGATGTTCTTCAAGCTCTGTATAAACACTAGTACCTCTGTACTAGCATGTGCAATGTACAGACCTCAGTGGCAACATGCAGACCCTATCAACTTCCTAATGGAAAATATTGACTCCCTTCTGCTACAACACAACTGTCGACATATTATAATTGTTGGTGACCTCAACCAGCACCTTATACAGAGGGACTTTGATGACCTTCTTGCAGTGTTTGACATGAGAAACTTTGTTGATTTCCCTACTCATATCTCTGGCTCCTTCCTTGACCCAGTAGTGAGTGATCTGGCAGAAGGCATAGTCACTTGTCAACCCCTCGGCTATGTTGGATCGTCTGACCACAAGGCTGTTTTTACGACACTTAAGATCCCAACAGAACGAGGTGAGGAGTCCACACCCACAACCTGGCTATGGGAAAGAGGTAATTGGCCAGCCCTTTGCTCTGAGCTCGCCACCACCGACTGGAATGCTCTTCTCCAAGGGGATGTTGACAACCAAGTGAAAGCCTTCACTGGACACATCCTTAATCTACAACACGAACACATTCCTCACCGGCAATATGTGACGAAGCCTACAGATCAGCCTTGGTTTGGCTTTCGTTGTAGAGAGGCTGCTACTGCTAAGTACAAAGCATGGCGAAGGTATAAGAGACATCCTACCACCTATAACAGGAACTTGCACATGCAAGCATATGGGTGATGTTCAAAAGTGGGCCATTGCTAAATGGGAGGTGGACACGAAAAGAAAGTTAGCATCAGGTAGGGTAGGCTCCAAAACCTGGTGGTCCCTGGTCAAGGACAGACAAGGTTATCTGCCTGATGAACTTATTTCACCTCTAAATCGACAGGATGGGACCACCTCTACTAGTAGTCAAGAGAAGGCGGACCTCTTTGCTGAACACTTTGCTACCAAAATGCAAGTTCCTGATCCAGCAAGGGACCCTCCTTGGCTAGCTGCAAGAACTGTGTCAAAACTGTCAGTGGTGACAATAAGGCAGGAGGAGGTGCATTTCCTACTTAAATCGCTTGACCAAGAAAAGGCTGTGGGCCCAGACAAGTTGAGCCCAAGATTGTTGAGAAGATGTGCAGACCAGCTAGCAGCACCTCTAACTCGCATCTTTCAGCACTGCCTAGTACAGTGTAAATGGCCCTCTCTATGGAAAGAGGCAAATGTAGTCCCTGTTCACAAAAAGAAGAGCAGAGCAGAAATCAGCAACTACAGACCAGTGTCACTCCTGTCAATCACTGGTAAGATCCTTGAGACAATAATCTCAAGACAAATGACAGAGTTTTTTGACTACCACTCACTACTTTGTGATCGTCAATATGGCTTCAGGAAAGGTAACTCTGCTGCTGATCTGTTGTTAAACCTCTCCACTAAGTGGCACCAGTCACTGGATGAATCCAAAGTCAGCTGTGTGGTAGCACTGGACATTGCTGGCGCTTTCGACCGGGTGTGGCACCAGCGCCTCTTAGCAAAACTTCAAGCACTGGGAATTGCAGGCTCTACGCTCTGTCTCCTCAGTGATTACCTTCATGGTAGATCTCTAAGTGTAGTTCTCAATGGAATGGAATCAGCAAGACATCCTATTGGGGCAAGTGTTCCACAAGGAAGCGTGCTGGGTCCATTGTTATGGAATGTCTACTTCAACGACCTTCTTCATCTCATCCCAGAATCACATGCATATGCAGACGACTGTACACTGACATTCACTTATCCAAGAGAAGAAATGCCAGCTGCTCTAAGCTACATCAATCACCAGCTGAGAGCTATATCAGCTTGGGGAAATAGATGGCAAGTAACATTTGCACCTGAGAAAACGCAAATGATGATCGTCTCTAGGCACCACGATGGTAATGCTGGTGCAGTAGTAAGGATGAATGGGAGGATGTTGGCACCTGGAGAAGAAGTTGATATCCTTGGGGTGAAATTTGACTCCAAACTAACCATGAAGAACCATGTTGTAAATCTTGCAAACAAGGCAGCCAGGAAGCTTACAGCACTTCGCCGTATCTCCCATCTGCCTGACAGTAGGGGTTGCAAGATCCTGTACGAGGCACAAGTACGCTCACATCTTGAGTATGCTCCACTTTCTTGGTTTGCCTGCCCCCCCTCTCATCTGCGACTGCTTGACAGAGTAGAGAACAGAGCAAGACGTCTCATCTCTCGCCAGGACCCATCCTGGATAGATCTGTCATTTCAGCAGAGCCTTCGACATAGGAGGGATGTGGGTGGCCTTACTGTTATGTACAAGGCCAATATTGTCAAAATACCACACTTGGATCCACTTCGAGGACAGCGTGAAACAAGCTTTTATGCCACAAGACGGGCAGAAAGCAGCAACTTCACTCTGGCTGTACCCTTCTCCAGAACATCACTCCATTTGAGATCATACATACCCAGGATGACTCGAGTATGGAACACATTCGTACAGCATAATGATGTCAACGAGATAAAGTCAGTTGATCAAATGAAAATGCTGGCCCACAGATGGCTCCAACTTCATCCTGTTCCCTATTTGTATGTCTCATAACAATAAAAATGCTTTCAAATGAGCTGATGTAGGTAACAGCTCTTAGCTTGTCAATAAAGTCAGGAATCCTTAACCTGTAAATAGCTGTCAATAAAGCTAGGGATCCTTAACCTTGTCAAACCCTGTGTAAAAAAAAAAAAAAAAAGAAAAAAAAGAGAGGCGATGGCGTAAGACAACATGCAGGAAAAAAAACAATGTGCAACGTTTCATGTATAACCAGTCGAGCGAAACATCGTGATAAATGATTCACTACAAGCATAGTGTATTTTTCACTTATACACCACAGTCATCTGTGATAATTTTGGCAATATGTTAGGTAAAAATGGGGAAACGTGTGCACCAAGTGAAATAATTTATTGCTGCAGCGTTTCGTTCTCCAGGAGTTTTAGTTTGACAAAGCTTACGGAGAGCGAAACGTTGGCATATTGTAATTTCTCACAAGTTGCAAATGACTTATTCCACCCAACACTTGTCAGTTGTGTTATGTCTCTCATATTTGTGGACCGTCGAAGCCAGTTTATCGTGCTGTCATGCACGTTTCTTACCTTACCTTAGTAGCAAGACTTTACCTAAGAATCTAGCTTCGTTTACCATTTTTTTTCCAGTTCTGATAGCTACTGTGATGGTTCTGGCAGCCTCTTATCATAGTTGTGGAAGCCACTACTGTAAAAAAAAAAAAATACCTCGGGCTGGGTTAGAACCCGCGATCAGAGAGTCATAAAACTCCCGACCGACGCGCTAGCCACTGGACCAGCTACTGTAGTTTTAGCTGCAGCTACCGTAGTTCTTCCAACCGCTGTTATACTTCTGGCAGACCTTACCGTAGCTGCGGCAATCGCAGCCCTGGGAAGTAGGTCGAAATAGGAGACAAAAATAATAATTAAATCTACAGTCTGGATGCTTCTCAATGGGAGACATAAAGGTTAATTGAAATTACTGTCTGAAGCCTTTCCCAAATCCGATTAATTTTGCAAATTTTGGTTTCTATGTATTTCTTTTAAATACGAAAATCATGTGGTCATTTGGCGGAAGATGTGGAAATTGAACAAGGACCAACTCACTACCGAATTGTACTCAGTGATTTTTTTTTGTCCCTGGTATCAATTAAAGCCTGTTTTCCAGTGATAAGATAAGATAAGATAGGATTTCGTTCGGATTTTTAACCCCGGAGGGTTAGCCACCCAGGATAACCCAAGAAAGTCAGTGCGTCATCGAGGACTGTCTAACTTATTTCCACTGGGGTCCTTAATCTTGTCCCCCAGGATGCGACCCACACCAGTCGACTAACACCCAGGTACCTATTTGCTGCTAGGTGAACAGGACAACAGGTGTAAGGAAACGTGTCGAATGTTTCCACCCGCCGGGAATCGAACCCGGGCCCTCCGTGTGTGAAGCGGGAGCTTTAGCCACCAGGGCACCGGGCCCCAAGGTTTAATGCCAACAGCATTTGGTGTTCCCAGGCGGTCACCCATCCAAGTACTAACCAAACCCAACGTTGCTTAACTTCGCTGATCGGACGAGAAGCGGTGTGTTCAACGTGGTATGGCCGTTGACGGTAAAATTACGAATCCACACTTCATCTGATGCTACAGAATCAGCCTCTCTCATCTACTGTTTCATTTCCGTTGATATTGTTACAGTGATAAAGCTGTATAGTGCCATCGTAGCATGCCTACCTCCTTTCCTCAACTATCCTCTTTTTCACAGCTTTTTTTCTCTTTTTCTCAACCTTCATGTGAGGAGAGTAAGTTCTCTGGGAAGTAGTATTGCACACTGACTTTCAGCCTCCCAACTTCTATAGTGGCTATTACGTATGATTTTGGATTCTGTCTGTATGTCTCTCTCTCTCTCTCTCTCTCTCTCTCTCTCTCTCTCTCTCTCTCTCTCTCTCTGTCTCTGTCTGTCTCTCTCTATCTCTCTCTCTCTCTCTCTCTCTCTCTCTCTCTCTCTCTCTCTCTCTCTCTCTCTCTCTCTCTCTCTCTCCATCTCTTTGTTCTGTCAGAGATTCTTTTCATTACAAACTGGGCTCGGTATTAGTTACCATTTGTCAAATAAACTTGTTAATAGACACCTGAACTTACTGTTTGTGTGTGTGCGCGCGCACGTGCGAGGGTAAATGTATATACGCACTTAAATAAATTTATGATAGGATAGCGAGTTAATCACTTTACCTGGAGTTTACCTGGAGAGAGTTCCGGGGGTCAACGCCCCAGCGGCCCGGTCTGTGACCAGGCCTCCTTAGGTCACCAATAAATTTCCCAGTGCAACCCAGGGAAGACATTGAAAACCTCCACCACAATTCTGAAACACTTTTGGAAAATATACGCTGTATAGCCCTTGTGGCTTAGCGCTTCTTTTTGATTATAATAATAATTTTGGAAAATATAATTCTAGCAGAGGAAATGTTATTTCTTTATAAAAAAAAAAAGGTGAAATAGAATGGGGAAAAAGTTACAATTTTAAGAATGTTAATCACTCAATCTCTAATTAGAACCCGTAATTAGTTTCAAAAGTAATGTAATTAGAGAGAGACGAGTTATCAAGAAAGGATAATGAAAATTGCAACAAAATGAACGTTCGTCTGTTACGTGTGTCGAATGGAAACAAAAAAGTATGGGAGCGTTGTAATTAGGTGAACTGAGCTAGAATGTGAGTCTAGGCTGACTGTTGCTCTAACTTGTATTCTAATTAAATGTTGTCACTTCTATTTTCACATTCATATCAACCACTATATATATATATATATATATATATATATATATATATATATATATATATATATATTTATTTTTTTTTTCAACAAGTCGGCCGTCTCCCACTGAGGCAGGGTGACCCAAAAAAGAAAGAAAATCCCCAAAAAGAAAATACTTTCATCATTCAACACTTTAACCACACTCGCACATTATCACTGTTTTTGCAGAGGTGCTCAGAATACAACAGTTTAGAAGCATACACATGTAAAGATGTGTACGAATGGTATACAATACCGACAAGATGAGAGTAAGACACATGTGCAACATCTCATCTTGTCGGTATTGTATACCATTCGTACACAACTTGTCAGACACTGCAACATCATGGTATCTTAATTCTGAGGACATGTACATAACCTTCACGACTACGACAACTACTACTACAACTAACCCATCTCTTTGGGAAGGACCTACTTCCACTGGGGAATCCCGCCTACCAGTGAATATGCCCTCGTCTGCTACACCTGACGTTACTATATAAGCGCCAGGATTCTTTCTTCTGCTTCAGAATCTCCACGACTATGGTGCTGTTCGCACCTACTCCTAGGTTGAGGGACTGATTACCTCATCTTCTGTACATAGTTCTACTGTCTTCAAGTTATGTCCTAGAATTTGTATTGATAAAGCCACTGGATGGCGAAACGTCTACAATAAAGATACCCAGATGTTGCACATGTGTCTTACTCTCACATGTAAAGATACACAACATATCCCTCCAAACTGCCAATATCCCAAACCCCTCCTTTAAAGTGCAGGCATTGTACTTCCCATTTCCAGGACTCAAGTCCGACTATATGAAATATATATATATATATATATATATATATATATATATATATATATATATATATATATATATATATATATATATATATATATATATATATATTTATTTATGGGGAAGGAGCGGATCCCCACCATGCTAGGGGTGTGTGGGGATGGTGCGCCCCATCATCATGTCGGAGCGTGTACTAAAGGGAGTATGGAAGCTGCCTGTGATGCTGGCTTTAATGGCCTCCACCTCTTTAACCTCTCGTCCCTCTCACTTTACCCACTTCCCTCAGTCTCTCTCTCTTTTTCTCTCTCTGTTCTTTATCCATCTGCATGCCTTTGTCTATTTGCTAATTAGATTCACTACGTCTTCCTTCCGATTT
>NC_091360.1:5900438-5917938 GCF_038502225.1 Cherax quadricarinatus | reverse complement strand
TTACCTATTTCATAAATTTTGGATATTTCCTCATCTATGAACTCAGGACTACAAATTCGTAAAGCTCTCAGAAACATTGATGAGAAAACAGACAGTTTGACTCTATCTTGATGCGAGGAATAATAGTGGACATAGGAACAGTTATTAGTAGGTTTTCTGTAAATTTTAAATTTGAATTCATTATTACCCTTAATAATTAAAACATCTAGAAAAGGCAATGAGTTATTTTCTTCAAACTCAACAGTAAAGTTTATTGAATGGGCTAAGCTATTTAATTTTCCAAGGAAATGGTGTATATCTACATTTTTGGGCATAAGACACAAAATATCATCAACATATCTGAACCATTTAGCTCTATTAGGGAGGATTGTGTTAAGTAACCTTGTTTCAAAAAATTCCATGTATAGGTTACTAAGAACAGGTGAAAGAGGATTTCCAATTGCCATACCAAACTTCTGAGTGTAAAATTTATCATTAAATACAAATTTTGCATCAACAATGCAAAGTTTAATAAGTTTAATGATAGTAGGAACTGGCAATGGTAAATCATAGTTAACGAGTTCTTCAGATAAGAAACTTAATAAATCATCAACAGGAACTTTCGTAAACAAGGAAGTAACATCAAAACTAACCATGTTAAAATCATTTAGGTCAGTCAAGGAGCTTAATTTATCAACCAAGTCTATGTTGTTTTTAACATTAAAGTTAGAAATTTTGCCAACAATAGGGCTCAAAATATCAACAAGCCATTTGGATAATTTATATGAAAATGACCCTATGGAGCTAATAATTGGTCTGACTGGATTCCCTGGTTTGTGTGTTTTTATTAGTCCATACATGTAAGGCAAAGATGGATTAGTGGAAGTAAATTGTTTGACTAATTCATCTTTGCCTTTCAGTAGAAGTTTTATTGTTTTATTGAAATTGCTGTTAACGGTTTCTAGGGGATTTTTCCTATTCTAAACTTGCTGGAAGTCCAAGCCCCTTGCCCACAAAACCTATATACATATATATATATATATAGTGTATATTATATATACATATATATATATATATATATATATATATATATATATATATATATATATATATATATATAAATGTCGTGCCGAATATGTAAAACTGGTCAATTAGCAAGAACTCATTTAAAATTAAGTCCTTTCTAAAATTTTCTCTTATACATTTAAAGATATATTTTTTTCATTAATGTTGATGTAAAAATTTATAATTTTGCACCAAAGAGAACTTAGAAAACTTACTTAACCTTATTATAACAAGCTCAATTTATTTTAGCCTAACCCAACTAAATATATTTTAGATTTGTTTACAGTAATTTAATACTAAACAAACAGTGAAATATATTTTTTTCATTAGGTTCAGAATGATTTTCGCAAAATTATTGCATACACAAATTTTCACTAGTCTCATATGGCAAGATGAACGTTGCTATTTAAGCCAAGATCGCAAGTTCTCCCTATTTGGCACTATATATATATATATATATATATATATATATATATATATATATATATATATATATATATATATATATATATATATGCAAACAGTCGCAGACGAGTGACACCTACGCTACTCTGAGACCTCTCTCCCTGCTTCGGTTGTTCCCTTGCAACATTGCACAGCTCCTGGTGACGCACTGAGAAGTGTGAAAGCACTTGAGCTAAAGATTTCTACCCCCTCCCTTCGTGGCTTGTCCTGCCTAAATATATATATATATATATATATATATATATATATATATATATATATATATATATATATATATATATATATATATATATATATATATATGTCGTGCCGAATATGTAAAACTGGTCAGTTAGCAAGAACTCATTTGAAATTAAGTCCTTTCTAAAATTTTTTCAAAGATATATTTTTTTCATTAATGTTAATGTAAAAATTTATAATATTGCACCAAAAGAATCTTAGAAAACTTACCTAACCTTATTATAACAAGAACAATTTATTTTAGCCTAACCCAACTAAATATATTTTAAATATGTTTACAATAATTTAATATAAATAAACACAGTGAAATGTATTTTTTTCGTTAGATTTAGAATGATTTTGAAGAAATTATTGCATACACAAATATTCTCTCGTCTTATATGGCAAGATAAGCGTTGCTATTTAAGTCAAAATCGCAAGTTCTGCCTATTCGGCACGATATATATATATATATATATATATATATATATATATATATATATATATATA
Source organism: Cherax quadricarinatus (assembly GCF_038502225.1). NCBI lineage: Eukaryota > Metazoa > Arthropoda > Malacostraca > Decapoda > Parastacidae > Cherax > Cherax quadricarinatus. The sequence goes on along the minus strand of NC_091360.1, from coordinate 5,915,700 downwards.
TATATATATATGTGTGTGTGTGTGTGTGTGTGTGTAGTTTCTAACAGAAAAAGAGGGGGGAGAGAGAGCCTAGTATGCAACGCAATCACCTCACCCAGTATCCATGGTTCAATCCTCGACATAAGTGGAAACGTTGGGCATGTTTCTTTACTTGCCAAGCAGTAAATAGTTACCTGGGTGCTAGCCTACTGTTGTGGGTGGCATCCTGAGGGACAAGATTGAAGGACCCATTGGAAATAAGACACTATCTCGGATTATCCTGGGTGGATAACCCTCCCCAGGGTTAAAAACCCGAGCAAATCTTATGTTAGAGAGAGAAGGGGGCGGGATGAGAGGAGGGGAGGGGAAGGGATTTTATGCAAAGTGTGTGCCCCTAGGCAACACCGAGGAACATAATAGCAGTCACTCAACGGGTACTGAAAGTACGAGGAAATGGAAGGGAGGTGGGGAGGGGAAGGAAAGGGAGAGGAGGGAAGGGAAGAGGAAAAGGAGATGGAAGAGGCTTGGGGAGAGGTTAACTGTTAGCTGCTGAGAGAATTTAATGTATAGCTCTGTACAGTTCGGAGGATACTGGCCAGTGTTTGTTCTGTTCTCTCAGTTCAGCCGCTGAGAGGCTTGATTTAACATGAAGTTGCATCATGGTAACCCTCGCTCACGGGGCTCCCAGAAAGTTGAGAAACAGCTGGTGAAAGGAGAATGGAAATTTTAAATGGTGAGATGAATAAGACTCTTGTGTAACAGTTAGGTATCATTAATGAGAAAACTTTTCGCAAACAGGTGATTTCATTAACTTAATACAGAGAAAAAAAGGTGGAAGGTATGAAGAGGGAGTTTAAAGTAACAAGTCCCTCAGCCTAGAGATGAAGTGTTCAATTCATCAGTCTTAATGTACTGCAGTATCTTGGAATCTTGATACAGAGAAAGATGAGAGCAGAAGGGAATAGGAACCGGGGAAGATTAAGAGGAATTTGTGTAGCTGGACGGAAAAGGAATTATGATTAGAATGAGGAGGACGCAAGAGGAAAACGAGAAAGAGAAGAGCAGGAAGAAGAAGGATGTTACAAAGAAGGGGGCGTGGGAGGAGTGGGTGGGAGAGGAGCTCTCAGGAAGTTTGGACAGGGAAGAAACAAATGTAGTCCCCGGAAATTAAACTGCAGATTGATGGGGTGTTGAGTGCGCTAATATTTGATCTGATCAGCAGCGACAGGAAGTGTCGAGCACAACGACAAGAAAACCAGGAGGAGGAGGAGGAGGAGGAGACACGAGAGGCTGATGAAAGTGAAAGAGGGTGAATAAGGAGGAAGAGAACAGGGAGGCGGAGGAAAAGGATGTGAGGGAGGCTGAGTATGAAGAACAGGGAAGCCGAGGAAGCAAGAAGAAAGGAAGGAAAGACTGGGAAAGAGAAAGGGATGAGTAAGGAAGGAATATGATAATAGAAAGGGAGGGGGAGGGAGAGAAAGACGTAAGGAGGTAGAGGGAGAGGTAGGAAGAGAGGAGCAGAAAGGTAGTAGCAGAAATGTAGAAGTAGAATGGGAATAAATACTGAGAGGTAGAAGGGCAGTAGAAAGTGAAAAGTAGAATGGTAACAAAGTGAAAGTAGAAAGGTGGCAGAAAGTGAGAACTAGAAATGAAGAATGGAAGCAGTATGAAAGGAAAAGTAGTAAAGAAGAATCAGGGAGGCATAAGAAAGAAAAGTGTTGGATAGAAACAGAAAAAGAGAGAGTGAGAGAGGATTGGGTAAGAACTTTTAACTGAAAGTAAGAATTGCGAGAAAATAAATAAATGAAGGGAGAGCATACGAAACATGGAAGGTAATGGCGTGGGCAAACTGAATAGATGAGAAGGGGAAAAAGAAATAAAATAAGGTGAAGTGAAAAACAAAAGATAAAGAAAGGAAGTATGATAAATATTCATAGAGAATGAAGATCTGGTGATGACTAAATATATTATGATAACCACAGAATAATTCTGAAAGAAGTCACAAATGAAAGAATAGAAGTGAAGTCTTGAATGAAATCTTGTGAATAATGGAACTGTTAGAGGCCCGAGTCTCCGAGATTTATAATAAGGATAATTATTATTATAATTATTATAATTATTATAATTATTATAATTATTATAATTATTATAATTATAATTATTATTATAATCTTTATATCTACAAGTACATGATAAAACTTATACAGACCATAGCTGACGTCACTGACATAACATGTCGAAAGCCACTGGTTACGCAGAGCATTTTGGGCAAACCAGGTTAATTTTGTCCCCAGGATGCGACCCACACCAGTCGACTAATATCCAGGTACCTATTATTGTAGGTGAACAGGAACAGCAAGTGTCTTCAGGAAACACTCCCCAATGTTTTCCACCCGTACCGCGGATCAAACCACAGACACTCATTGAGTGAGTTGAGTGTTCTACCATTCTATATTCATGGGGAAGCGCTAAACCAGATAGGGTCATACAGCAGCTGAAAAGGAAAGGAATGACAGCTCCAATTCCTCGAATTAACAGCCCTTCAACATCAAGTTTAATTTCTTCTCGGCGGGTGAGCAAAGCCAGTGGAAGGCCTCAGTCACGGGACCAAAAAGAAAAATCTACATGACTTAAGACCAGCGTCAGGATAATTTGTTTTTCAAATTTATCCTGACAGAGAAAGGATTCTCCCCGTCATATATAGAGCCTATGCTGGTGGAAATACAAGTCAGTGTATTTTATGCACAGCCAAAATGAACGAACACCCGCATTTGAAATTGCCAATTATCAGCATTACTCATATTACACTGCTGCCTGCTACAATATTTTCGAAATAAAATTCTCTCTATTTACACACACATTGTATATATATATATATATATATATATATATATATATATATATATATATATATATATATATATATATATATATATACACACACACACACATGCAATACAATCTCAAAATGGCGATCTTAACAATGCGCAACAAGCCTCAGGGGATGGAAATGAAGATCTTTCGCACTCTCCTTGCGTCGTTAGGTGATAGTGTTGCAAGTCATGCAAAAGTTAGTTGAAGGAATATTGTTTGATATAATTGCAACACTCTTAAACGAGCTATCAAAGATGCACAGCAATCACGGTGATTAGGGGATTGTTGAGAGATGTTGATTCAAGACTTTCGTGTTGCAAGTGCTTCTTTAAGAGCAATGCAATCAAGCAAATCGAATTTGGAAATTCATAGAGCTCAAGCATTGGTTAGGTCTTCAAACACTAGTGCCTGGAAATTTACCTATTTGATAAATTTTGAATACAGAACAAGCGAGTGTCATGTGTATAAGAGGTCGGACAAAACATTACGAAACTATTCTATAGCTCGGGAAGCAAAAATGAAAAGTGAGAGACAAAGAGATGATTATAGAGTGTATTCTAACTTGCCACAATGAGACAAAACTCATTTCTATAGCTTCACTCGGTACACGTGGACACGTGTTTCGATATAAGCGTTTTCTTACCCACTGACGGAAAATGACGGAGTGTAAAGGTGAACAGCGATGATGTAGTTATTCAGTAGATGGAGTAGTGTCAATGTTGAATTATGGCTCATAACTAGTACCATTGTTACATATTAATGTATGTACCTGCCTATATATAATATTTGTACATAAAGTTTTAAATAAAATAAAAAAAATAAGAACAGCGAGTTAATATCAAGTTTCTTCTGAAACTGAAGAAATTCGCGACGTTACACCTATAGGTTACCACGTACAGATTAATGGACTCAGTTAAAGGCTACTGAACGACGAAGATCATGAAGGGTAGGGTAGCAAAGGGCGTGATAGGCATATAGTGACGAGGTCTTTACACTTTGGTTATCAGCATTACCTAAGCAAGACTCACGAAATCGTAATGACACGATTACAAACCATACCACGGGCGGGGATAAAACCCGCGATCAGAGAGTCTCAAAACTCCAGACCGTCGCGTTAGCCACTGGACCAGCTAGCCACAATAAGATTCGTCCAACTAGGTATATTTATACACCATAGGAAGGTTAGCATAGGCACCACTGTGACCACAAATGCAAGTTTTTGCAGACTAATCTCCAGCTAGCGTGGCCGTGACGGCAACTAACACGACATTTTGTGCCAATGTTTCGTTCTCAAGGAGCTTTGTCAAGGCGTTACGGCTTTACGAAGCTCCTGGAGAGTGAAATGTTGCCTCAATAAAATGCCACATTAGCTGCATCTATGTTTATTTTCCAAACATCACCTAACATCTCATTATTCCTGTTTTGTGAACGCACATGAATACAAAGAAGAGAGAGTAGATTATGTTTCCGTCTTGCTCGTACGTTTAGATAATATAATGGTTTCAGATCCCTAAATGAAAAGTCTAAATGGCAACAGTCACTCCTCTGAGTTGCCATTTAACAACGAAAATATGATGTAAGACTTGTGACATTGCAACCAGTCATCTTAATAGCCTTTATATGACTTATGACAAGACCATCAGTCATGCTGTAGGTCCTTGTAAGGTCATACAACGACCACCATTCACTTGATCAGTGAGGACTGAGTCTGTGACACGACCAACAGCCGCTTTATCAAGGGAAAACACGGTATATGACACGACCAAGAATCACCTTACTAGGGGAAGACAGAATATGACACGACCAAGTCACCTTACCAGGGGAAGACACGGTATATGACACGACCAACAGTCACCTTATAAGGGAAAACACGGTTTATGACACGACCAAAAATCACCTTAACAGGGTGAAACGTCCTATGAAACTCCAAGAGTCACTTTGACTGCTACAAAACAACCTGTAGCATAACCAACAGAGGGAAATGGACGCCAGTGCATTCATTTAAGACACTTTTATATTAGACATTACGTTTTCTGGATCCTTGTCACTTCAAATCATGGTCCAAGCTGTCGGTGCTTGATGTGGGTCGTCGGTGTTGTCCTGGCCCGGGTTTTGTCCAGTTGGTGACCCGGCACTGGCTCCCCGGGTGGGGGTGAAGGTATCCATTTGCCTTCTTACTACAAGTAAAGTCACCAGCAACCAGTTGTCAGACTTGGGCCTCCAAGAAGATAGAAAACGGTGGTGGGGGTGGCCCGCTGGGGCCGGCCCGTACTTAACGATGTGTTCACCTTTATGACGTAATCTGCATGAAGATGACGTCGTTTCCTGGTGGCCATAATCTTGTGATGGGCCGCAGTAACCAACACTCAGACCACCAGTTAGGATAAGTGCCAGTACAATGAGGTGATTACACTCCCAGCAGCCTGTGTTAAACTTATACTCTGATGCTTCGGGCTGCCTCCTTGTCACTTTATCGGCTCTCATACTCTCCAACCTCGCACTGATAAAAACTAGACAGAAGTATTATAGTCAGGGAACAGCGCTAAAATCATAGGGGTCATTTAGCGTCTGGGGGAAATGTGAGGTAATCGGGCTTGATCGAAAGGAGGACAAGTTCAAATTCCTTAGATTAAAAACTTTACGAGGGTGTGAGTTACTAGTTACCTTAAAAATGACTTCTCCACTGCCATGTTAATAATCACCTACATTTAACTGAATAAGTCCTCTGAGGAGGCGAAGCGTATCAAAACAATAGCGGTAACTAGGTGTTGCACATGCGTCTTACTCATCAACTTGTCAGTATTGTATTCTGACTAACGAAAGTAACCAAACCACAACTCACTTGCCATAAGTTCTAACCTCACCCGTATCGTGATTTATTGTATTCTATTTGCAATATGAAAGAAACGCTCTTCAGAGGCATCAAGAATAGAAACGAGGGGAGAAAAGTTAAAGCAACAAGTGTGCTTGTAAATAAAGCCAGGCGGAGGTTGCGTTGTTTACAACGGTAAAGTTCCTTTGTGGCACTGTGTTCTGTGAAGCGCTGAATCCGTGTAGGCTATTCGGAGCATGGTGGAGTGGAGGCTGGAATCTCCATCCGTTTATCGCGGTCTGTTTTCCCATCTGTCAAAATGTTGGTGATAGCTCAATGCCAGGTCATACGTAGCGGTAACTTAGTGGTGGGTAGCGGGGAAGAACGCGTAAAAAAAACATTGAAAGGTAATATACCATACGTCTGAAACTACACGCTACACGCATAACATGGGGTCAGAAAAAGATGTGACGAGTCTGGTGTATAGTATTATTATTATTATATAATTAATTATTATTAATTACTGGAAAGCACTCAACCAGTTGCTGTCATACAGGTTCGATCTAAAGAAGGGGAAGAGAACGTCAGTTCTTTTTGAGTAAGAGTCCGTCACCAGCGTCAAGGTATTCCCTATCCCTCCCCCTCCCCAAAAGAAATCAATGTATTTTGTTTAGTGTTAGGTAAGACCATTTTATTGTTCATTTTGTTTAGTAAAAGAAAAGAAAAGTCTGGTGTTAATGACAAAAGTCCTGATGCTCCAGCAAGCCCTGAAAAATACCATTATATAATTGATTTTAAATTGTCAAACGAAGATCCAGAAAAACTTGATTCGCATTATCAACTCCGATTAACCCAGAATGCAATCCATGACTGCCTAGCAACTCCAAGGTATCGATTTATTGTCAGGTGAATAAAGACCGAGAAAGTGGCAAGAATCTTCTATACGTCCGTCTCCAAAGTGGGTCGATCACGGGTGCTTCATTTATTAGCCGAACGCAAAAAACTGCTCTTCCAGTATTCACAATTAGGTGTGACTAAAGGACTGCGTACTTTGAGCCAGTGTGTGCAGGTTTGAATCCTGCTGTGGCCTGAATGGACGGGGGCTCAAAGCGTGGTCCTGATCTTGAGCTCAGACTATATGGCTTTGAGGATAATGATAATGAGCAGTTGGGTTACAGCTGCTGGTCAAAGCAATTTTATCAAACCTCAGTCTGCAATAATACAAAAATTCACTGACTTAAACCGTTATCGATAAGACATACATTCATTCATTCTCTCTCTCTCTTTCTCTCTCTCTGTTCTTTGTAAACTCCAATTTTTTTTACTCTAAAAGCAGTGTTGATGGTACTCACATAGGTGAAGGTTAAACCATAGTGACCCAGCACCTCACACCTGTCTGCCCTCCCAACACAGTTTTTAAGGTGAACGTACCTGTTCTGCTCCATCCTCCCCCTCCTACCAGCCACTCCCCGTCAGCTGTTCACTTAAGGACTCCATTGGAGACTGTTTCAGCAACGATGACGCTGGGAAAAATCGTAGCATCTTATACAGTGAAGGTACTCAAAGTAGACTTGAAAGTTGAACTTCTAATACAGCATGAAAGCCAAAAAAAATTCAGCATGCATTAAAAACACCGGACAGAAATCTCACTATTCAACCAACTACCTAAAAATCGAGATTCAGAAAAAGTAACTTGTACCATCCAATATCTCAATGAACGTAATCTTCTACATACGTAATAAATGTAATCTTGTACATAATTAATAACCGCAATAAATATGACAAACTACACACGAAGAACAATGATCCCAAAATAGGCATAGATCGTGGGTTTTAGTCATGGACCGGGCCTCGGGGGCGCTGACCCCCGGAATACCCTCCGGGTGGATTTAGACACATTTCTTTGAGTGAGTCACTTATACTTCTATATCACAGGCGACTTATACTTCTATATCACAGGCGACTTATACTTCTATATCACAGGCGACTTATACTTCTATATCACAGGCGACTTATACTTCTATATCACAGGCGACTTATACTTCTATATCACAGGCGACTTATACTTCTATATCACAGGCGACTTATACTTCTATATCACAGGCGACTTATACTTCTATATCACAGGCGACTTATACTTCTATATCACAGGCGACTTATACTTCTATATCACAGGCGACTTATACTTCTATATCACAGGCGACTTATACTTCTATATCACAGGCGACTTATACTTCTATATCACAGGCGACTTATACTTCTATATCACAGGCGACTTATACTTCTATATCACAGGCGACTTATACTTCTATATCACAGGCGACTTATACTTCTATATCACAGGCGACTTATACTTCTATATCACAGGCGACTTATACTTCTATATCACAGGCGACTTATACTTCTATATCACAGGCGACTTATACTTCTATATCACAGGCGACTTATACTTCTATATCACAGGCGACTTATACTTCTATATCACAGGCACCAAGACCTCAGAATTTGATACCGGATCTATCGTCCCTTCTTCTCTCCCTTCTTCCTTTCTCTCTCCTCCATTCCCTTTCCTCCTTTCTCCTCTTTTCTTCTCTCCTCCTCCTCGTCTTTCTCTGGGCTAATGTTGGCCTAAATTAATTCTTCCTCTCTTTACGTGTCATTATATTATTTTGGTTTCACGTGCTTCCTTGGCTTGGACTTATGCTCGTTTTTTATTCGCCTATTTCGCATGCTAACGTATTTCTCTTTCACATTTTCCTTTCTAGCGTTCTCTCCCTTGCTTCTTTCTGTTTCTCTTCCTACTTTTTCGCGCGCACTCTTTCTTGATTTTCCTTTCTCTCTCTCTCCCCCCCTGACTTTCCCGTGCTCTCTCACTCTTCTCCTCTCTCGCATACTCTACCTTCCTTCCTCGCACTCTTTTTCTCGTGATCTCTTCCTGATTTCTTAATCGTGCTCTCTCCCTCTATTCCCATTTTTCGCAGTTTCTTCTCTGCTTCTCTCTCGCGTTCTCTTCTTAGTTTCTTTCTTTTCCATTATTCTCGTTCTTGATGCTGTCTTTCTATTTATCGTGTTCTTTTCCTTTATTCTTCCCTTTTCCGGTGATAGGAAGGGGCTGAACGACCACAGTGCTTAAGAACCCAGCACTACCATAACACTCGAAGGAATTGTGTCAGCACTACCATAACACTCGAAGGTCTTGTGCCAGCATTACCATAACACTCGAAGGTCTTGTGCCAGCATTACCATAACACTCGAAGGTCTTGTGCCAGCATTACCATAACACTCGAAGGTCTTGTGCCAGCACTACCATAACACTCGAAGGTCTTGTGTCAGCACTACCATAACACTCGAAGGTCTTGTGTCAGCACTACCATAACACTCGAAGGTCTTGTGTCAGCACTACCATAACACTCGAAGGTCTTGTGTCAGCACTACCATAACACTCGAAGGTCTTGTGTCAGCACTACCATAACACTCGAAGGTCTTGTGTGAGCACTACCATAACACTCGAAGGTCTTGTGTCAGCACTACCATAACACTCGAAGGTCTTGTGTCAGCACTACCATAACACTCGAAGGTCTTGTGTCAGCACTACCATAACACTCGAAGGTCTTGTGTCAGCACTACCATAACACTCGAAGGTCTTGTCAGCACTACCATAACACTCGAAGGTCTTGTGTCAGCACTACCATAACACTCGAAGGTCTTGTGTCAGCACTACCATAACACTCGAAGGTCTTGTGTCAGCACTACCATAACACTCGAAGGTCTTGTGTCAGCACTACCATAACACTCGAAGGTCTTGTGTCAGCACTACCATAACACTCGAAGGTCTTGTGTCAGCACTACCATAACACTCGAAGGTCTTGTGTCAGCACTACCATAACACTCGAAGGTCTTGTGTCAGCACTACCATAACACTCGAAGGTCTTGTGTCAGCACTACCATAGCACTGAGAGGTCTTGTGTCAGCACTACCATAACACTCGAAGGTCTTGTGTCAGCACTACCCTAGCACTGAGAGGTCTTGTGTCAGCACTACAATAGCAACATTATGGAGTATATATGACCACAAAGACACTCATTTTAAACAACATTTATTCTCAGTATTATCCAGAATGCTAGGTGAATAACATTCACTTGGAATATTTTACAAAATTATGAAAAAGACTCCGTTTTTTTACCCGAACATTATCTCGAATATACTAATCTAAAACGCCCAAAGAATTTAGCTAAAAAAAACACATAGTCTTGTTTTGAAAGCGTACAAGTGTACTGAAGACTAGTCTCTTGCTAAAAACCCACTTGGAGGAAATAAGAATATTTCGGATTTTCACTGTGGCCCTCTTCTACATGCTAAGACATAAGAGGCTAGCCTTTCACTGCACGGATGGGATGGGTATTGGTGGAGAGGTAGATGGCTGAGGCAAGAGTGAAGGGGATTGGACAGTGGAATCTGCAATAATAAGGGACATATTTTTGTGGATTTTTATAAGTATTGTATGAAGATAAGTGAATGTGGATTTCTGCACTACACTGAGTATTGTATTGTTGTGTGTTGATAGAAGTGTGTGTGTGTGTCAGCATTGTTCTAGGTGTTGTATGTTAGAAGTGTGTTTGTGTGCGCGCGCGCATTTTTTTATTTTATTATCACACTGGCCGATTCCCACCAAGGCAGGGTGGCCCGAAAAGGAAAAACTTTCACCATCATTCACTCCATCACTGTCTTGCCAGAAGGGTGCTTTACACTACAGTTTTTAAACTGCAACATTAACACCCCTCCTTCAGAGTGCAGGCACTGTACTTCCCATCTCCAGGACTCAAGTCCGGCCTGCCGGTTTCCCTGAATCCCTTCATAAATGTTACTTTGCTCACGCTCCAACAGCACGTCATGTATTATTCTGGATATTGTATTATATTTAAGTGTATCAACATAATTCTTGATACTGAATGCTAAATGTTATTTTTTCCATGACCAGCAACGTTTAATGTATCCTGAAAGACTTAAAAGTTTTGTCAAGAGATAATTACATGTTAAATTTTAGAGGATTAAATTTCTTCGTTTTTTCGCCATGCACTGGATAACCTCCGCTGTATTTTAATGTGTTGCAAAATGTTTATGGTTGGTTTTAAATGTTACTGTATTTTTTGGATTCTTCTGTATTGCTGTGTAATTAGCACTGCATTATGTTGTTTATTATAGTTTATTACTCTGTAATTCGTAAGATATAGTATGTATCTTACGATGTGTGTGTGTGTGTGTGTACGTACATATATATGCACTCACCTAATTGTACTCGCCTAATTGTGGTTGCAAGTGTCGAGACTCAGCTCCTGTCACCGCCTCTTCACTAATCACTACTAGGTCATCTCTCTCTCTGCTCCATGAGCTTTGTCATACCTCGTCTTAAAGCAATGTATCGTTCCTGCCTCCACTACATCACTTGCTAGGCTGTGCCACTTCCTGACTACTCTATGACTGAAGAAATATTTCCTAACTTCCCTGTGACTCGTCTGAATAATTAGCTTCCAATTGTGACCCCTTGTTTCTGTGTCCCCTCTCTGGAACATCTTGCCTCTGTCCACCTTACCTATTCTATGCAGTATTTTGTATGTCGTTATCATGTCTCCCCTGACTCTCCTGTCCTCCAGTATCATCAGGTCGATTTCCCTCAACCTTTCTTCGTAAGACTTTCCCCTGAGCTCCGAGACTAACCTTGTTGCAGACCTTTGTACTTTCTCTAATTTCTTGACGTGTTTTACGTGTGTGTGTGTGTGTGCGCGTGCGCGCGTGTGCGTGTGTGCTTGCAAAACTTCCACCCCCCACGGGGGTGGGGGGTGGAAGTTGACTGATAGCGCTATGCCTTTCGAGTTGCAATCAGGAGGAATTATGTAATGATTACAACACGAAAAGCCTAGAGCTGCCATTTACCTCCTCCCGTGGTTGTTTTGCATTTTGTAACTCTTGTTCTCGATTATTACTATATATATATATATATATGTATATATATATATATATATATATATATATATATATATATATATATATATATATATATATATGTATATATATATATATATATATATATGTATGTATATATATATATATATATATATATATATATATATATATATATATATATATATATATATATATATATATATATGTATATATATATATATATATATATATATATATATATATATGTATGTATATATATATATATATATATATATAAGGACACTCTGCGAGACAGAGAGTCCCAAGTTAGCACTGAAGGTGGGACCTGTGTGTGTGTGTGTGTGTGTGTGTGTGTGTGTGTGTGTGTGTGTGTGTACAGAAAATATTTTTTGTGCTATTGAATGAGGGTTTTTCATTATATATTTTGCAGTACTGTGAGAGCCTTGTAGGCTTTTCACTTTGTGATTATAATAAGTTTATCACTATGTGTTTATATTATAATCACATAGTGATAAGCTTACAAGGCTCACAGAGTGCTGCAAAATATATAATTCAGTAGCACAAAAAATATTGCCCGTGCACACACACACACACACACACACACACACACACACACACACACACACACACACAGGTCCCACCTTCAGTGCTAACTTGGGACTCTGCCTCGCACAAGCGATTTCTCCCCGGAACCGTTTATTTTCGTACCCTACTGCCATATATATATATATATATATATATATATATATATATATATATATATATATATATATATATATATATATATATATATATAATCACCTTTTAAATGGCTGAAGAGATAACCCAGCAGGCGGCCTCGATCATATAACCATATACTTCAATGGTAGGTCGTATGACTATGACGCTACTGGAGTTTAATATTAATTTGAATAGTCATAGAGAAGTACTAAAGAAGTAAGGGTGAATCAGCTGCTGTAGAATGGGTGTCAGTAGGCTCACTCCGAGGTAGGAAAGAGCAGCTCCAGTTTCCTTGATCCACGAGTCCATCACCAGCAACCCCTTGAATACCAAGTTATTACAAAGAGAAAATATTGTAAAAACCTTTCTGTCAGCACAAACGTCCATAAGTCGTATTGCAACTTAACCTGGAGAGGAAACACAGAACGACATATCTCAGTTTATTACATGATAATGGTCCAGAATGGACCGAAACACCATCTAATGTTTCCTCTTGGAATTGTGGTATATTTGTGAATTGTTCCAGCCACGGGTGACGAGTTAACGGGAGTTAAAGCTTATCAACTACACGAGGGTCGATGAGGCTGCTAGTAACCTTTTATTGGGATAAAAGTAAACTCAGTGTGTATATACTGAGAGACATACACCTCACTGTATTCGTATTTTTCATACAAAGTTTAGTGCACACCTGAAACAATGCGAGTTTAAATGCACGCTGATTATAACTACATTATTTATCATTTCAGGTTCAGACTGATTGTAAATTCATGGTAATTAATATTTGTTAATTGCAGCAGTTTTAAAATTATTATTTGCTAGCTGCAGTACACTGCCTCTCTTAACAACGACAGTAATCGGCTTGCTCATTTAATCCATGTATTGTGTTGATTTGTGACTAATGGCGTGACCCGCTAATGACCAACGCAGTGAAGGACCTTGTTACGGTGCACAGCTTCCAGAGTCGTAGAGTTTTGTAAATATTTATTATGAATTATATTTAAACCAAACCATGTAATATGGTGTAAAACTTGTAACAATGTGAACCTGCCAGTGTCATCAATACTATAGAACAACCATTGAACTACTATTTCGGTGCTCGGAATTAAAGTTCACAATGTATATACACAGAGGTGCGTGTTCATTCTACAAATGTATATATATATATATATATATATATATATATATATATATATATATATATATATATATATATATTTATATATATATATGTATGCAATAAGATCACAGTAAACAGGTGATTTCAGAATATGCAAAACAACCACTCTGAAAGAATAGAGAAATTCCAAGCGCTTTCGTGACTACTCACATTATCAAGGAACTATGATAATGTGAGTAGTCACGAAAGCGCTTGGAATTTCTCTATTCTTTCAGAGTGGTTGTTTTGCATATATGTATATATATATGTATATATATAATCAATGAATAAACTCTATATATTTTTCTTAATCAATATTTTAATTATTCAATTATTCTTGGTGTTAATGTTTTGCTAAATTTTAGTCTTAATGACCCCATGGCCAGCCTATAGACTTTAAATCTAGCTAATTGTAGGGTTGATACTCCGTAAATAACTTATGGCCCAAGTTATGTAAATTTACATCAATCCGAGACAGTTTTACAAGACTATGTTTTGTTTTTTATGTGGAAATGATGTACTGATGCTGTAAAATATCTGCAAATGCTATGAATGTTATTGGGATTGATGCTGGGATTGATGCTGTGGTTGATGCCTGTCTATTCCCAAAGTAAGAAATTGTCTTCTCTGTGGGATCTTAACTGCCGCTTGTGGTAGTGGTTTATCTACCGCCCCTCACAGTGAGGAGTTACCTACTTCACAGTGAGGAGTTATGTACCTCACAGTCAAGCATAATTTACCCCCCCCCCCAGTGATGCATAATCTACCCCTAGAGCGAGGCTGTATCTACTCCGAGCCACGGCCGCGGGAGCGTTGACTCCCGGAACTCTATCCAGGTATACTCCAGGTACAAACTCCCAGAGTGAGACACGATCTTCCTCGATATGGATGCAGTATCTACCTCTACAAGATGACAATCTACTCCCACGATAGAAATAATCTAATCCCACAAGAAGGCATATAAACCCTCACAGGGAGAAATCTATCCACCACAGAAACAATCTACCCCAACAGGGAGACATAATTTACCCAAACAGAGAGACAGTCTACCCCAACAGGGGAGACATAATCTACCTCCAACAGGGAGACATAATCTACCTCCAACAGGGAGACATAATCTACCCCAACAGATGCATAATCTACCCATCCCCCCCCACACACACACTATGCATATATTTCTCATTGTTTGTCGATGATTAAGAAAAAAAAAAACACAGAATTTGACCATTTTTATTCCAATATTAAACAGAAAACTTTGTTGTTATTCTGCCAGTTTTTCAGACAAGTTAAAAAATATTTTGTATGTGTATAGCGTCGTTTGCATGTTAATTTAGTGTTTAACCCCCCACACTCCCCACCCAAAAAAAATCAGCATTTTTCCATCATAATTTAATAGCGACGAATAAAGTCGCAATATCTGTATATAAAAAAGGATAATTTTCTAAATGTTTCACTTTATGAAAACAGGGTTATATATATATATATATATATATATATATATATATATATATATATATATATATATATATATATATATATATATATATATTATGGTAGTAGGTTGGTAGACAGCAACCACCCAGGGAGGTACTACCGTTCTCCCGAGTGAGTCTAAAATGAAAGCCTGTAATTGTTTTACATGATGGTAGGATTTCTGGTGTCTTTTGTCTGTCTCATAAACATGCAAGATTTCAGGTACGTCTTGTTACTTCTACTTACACTTAAGTCACACTACACATACATGTACAAGCATATATATA
>NC_091360.1:5892938-5895438 GCF_038502225.1 Cherax quadricarinatus | reverse complement strand
TGTGTAGATTGGTAAAGCACTGCGTACTTGTCCTAAGGATCGCAGGTTCGAGTCTCCTTCAGCCTGAGATCAGTGTTTATATATATATATATATATATATATATATATATATATATATATATATATATATATATATCTATAGCTATATATATATATATATATATATGTATATATATATATATATATATATATATATATATATATATATATATATCCATATATATATATATATATATATATATATATATATATATATAGCCATATATATATATATATATTTTTTATTATTATTATCACACTGGCCGATTCCCACCAAGGCAGGGTGGCCCGAAAAAGAAAAACTTTCACCATCATTCACTCCATCACTGTCTTGCCAGAAGGGTGCTTTACGCTACAGTTTTTAAACTGCAACAATAACACCCCTCCTTCAGAGTGCAGGCACTGTACTTCCCATCTCCAGGACTCAAGTCCGGCCTGCCGGTTTCCCTGAATCCCTTCATAAATGTTACTTTGCTCACACTCCAACAGCACGTCAAGTATTAAAAACCATTTGTCTCCATTCACTCCTATCAAACACGCTCACGCATGCCTGCTGGAAGTCCAAGCCCCTCGCACACAAAACCTCCTTTACCCCCTCCCTCCAACCCTTCCTAGGCCGACCCCTACCCCGCCTTCCTTCCACTACAGACTGATACACTCTTGAAGTTATTCTGTTTCGCTCCATTCTCTCTACATGTCCGAACCACCTCAACAACCCTTCCTCAGCCCTCTGGACAACAGTTTTGGTAATCCCGCACCTCCTCCTAACTTCCAAACTACGAATTCTCTGCATTATATTCACACCACACATTGCCCTCAGACATGACATCTCCACTGCCTCCAGCTTTCTCCTCGCTGCAACATTCATCACCCATGCTTCACACCCATATAAGAGTGTTGGTAAAACTATACTCTCATACATTCCCCTCTTTGCCTCCAAGGACAAAGTTCTCTGTCTCCACAGACTCCTAAGTGCACCACTCACTCTTTTTCCCTCATCAATTCTATGATTCACCTCATCTTTCATAGACCCATCCGCTGACACGTCCACTCCCAAATATCTGAATACGTTCACCTCCTCCATACTCTCTCCCTCCAATCTGATATTCAATCTTTCATCACCTAATCTTTTTGTTATCCTCATAACCTTACTCTTTCCTGTATTCACCTTAAATTTTCTTCTTTTGCACACCCTACCAAATTCATCCACCAATCTCTGCAGCTTCTCTTCAGAATCTCCCAAGAGCACAGTGTCATCAGCAAAGAGCAGCTGTGACAACTCCCACCCTGTGTGTGATTCTTTATCTTTTAACTCCACGCCTCTTGCCAAGACCCTCGCATTTACTTCTCTTACAACCCCATCTATAAATATATTAAACAACCACGGTGACATCACACATCCTTGTCTAAGGCCTACTTTTACTGGGAAATAATTTCCCTCTTTCCTACATACTCTAACTTGAGCCTCACTATCCTCGTAAAAACTCTTCACTGCTTTCAGTAACCTACCTCCTACACCATACACTTGCAACATCTGCCACATTGCCCCCCCTATCCACCCTGTCATACGCCTTTTCCAAATCCATAAATGCCACAAAGACCTCTTTAGCCTTATCTAAATACTGTTCACTTATATGTTTCACTGTAAACACCTGGTCCACACACCCCCTACCTTTCCTAAAGCCTCCTTGTTCATCTGCTATCCTATTCTCCGTCTTACTCTTAATTCTTTCAATTATAACTCTACCATACACTTTACCAGGTACACTCAACAGACTTATCCCCCTATAATTTTTGCACTCTCTTTTATCCCCTTTGCCTTTATACAAAGGAACTATGCATGCTCTCTGCCAATCCCTAGGTACCTTACCCTCTTCCATACATTTATTAAATAATTGCACCAACCACTCCAAAACTATATCCCCACCTGCTTTTAACATTTCTATCTTTATCCCATCAATTCCGGCTGCCTTACCCCCTTTCATTTTACCTACTGCCTCACGAACTTCCCCCACATATATATATATATAAATGTATATATATATATATATATATATATATATATATATATATATATATATATATATATATATATATATATACATATAACTAAAATTGGTCAATTAGCAAGAACTCATTTAAAATTAAATCCTTTCTAAATATATATATATATATAGCTAATATATATATATATATATATATATATATATATATATATATATATATATATATATATATATATATATATATATATATATATATATATATATATATAAAGAAAAGCTCGCATCCTCGCACTCTAAACAGTTGCGTCTCTTTTGAAAATTTTATAATCATTACCTTCGAGTAATGATTATATTTTACATGCATAGTGCTGCCATCTTTTGCACGATAACAACACTTTTAGACTGCTAGTTAAAATTAAATTCAGGTTTTTGAAGATATTTTATAAAGATTATAT
>NC_091360.1:5807938-5877938 GCF_038502225.1 Cherax quadricarinatus | reverse complement strand
ATGGCTACAGAGGGCTGTAAATATTTCTCTCCTTCACTTTTCTCCATCAATCTCAGCTTTCTGAGCGTCTAGATCTTGGCTGGGCGGGGCAGCCTCGTAATTAGGAAAGATGCCACGAAGTGCATGAGAATCGCGATCTTGTGGGCACCCCAGAAAGATGAATTGGCAGAGATGCCTAAGATGCAGCAAAGAGATAATAGCGCTAGGATGCAGAGTGATGACTCAATGGTGAGAGGTCAGGGGCAAGAGAGTGTTCACTGCTATGACTGGATGCTCAATAGGTTGATGGATGATAGTTAACATTTGCTCAAGTAAATTTTAAGTAGCTAGGGATTTGTGTTGGGGTGAGCTAGCAGTAGACTGAGTTGCGGTCATCTAGCCAACAGTTAAAGATGTGCTGTTTCAGTTATGAAAGTGACATAAAAATGCTAATTTTGAGGCTAGCAAATATCACCCCACAACTAACTGCTTAAGAATATGTAGGTGAAATAAGTAACAACCCCATAAGGCTATTTGTTAAGCTTGGACTCGCCCTCAGTATGCGGCTTCAATGCTCTTTGATAGTTGCTGTGTCGGAGCAAATGGTGTAACTATGTTACACTGTCGTACTCATCACAAACAATAAATTTCATACAGGAAGCAATGAAACGTGTCAGCCTGAGTTGGGAGACTTCAATAGAGCCATGAGAATATTATCATGTATTCCACTATGGGTTGACTTGCTAGGAAAGCCTAGTGACTCACAATGGCTGCTTTGAAGGGACTTGAGCTGGATTACGCCATAGCCATGCTGGTGTGGGACTCGTTAGTTAACACCTGCATTTGTGGCCCCAGTGGTGGCCAATGCTAACCTCCTTGTGGTGTGTAGAAACATGTCTATTTAAATGAATCTTATTAGACCCAGCTAGTCGAGTGGTTAACACACTGGCCAGTGAGTTTATGGCTTACTTGCCATGGGTTCAAACTCCACCCGTTCCGTGATTTAAGTGTTTAGATCTTTTCTTAACCTGATGGTAGAATCTGAGGAGTTTTGTTTCTATGGGACGTGTTCTGTTCCCCCACAGGGTGTTTGGTCGGGAACCTCTAGCATCTCTTTCTCAGCGGCAATGGCAAGGCTATTTTCCCTATCATTTAAATTTGCTGAGATTTATGGTCAGTGACTTGGAACTAATTATATGTATAATGTGCGAAATGTGAATTCTCGGATTAATTTGTTCGTTGCTTCATGGGGGTGATTGTTGCAGTATGGTAGAATTTATTACGACAGGCACTAGTAAGTAATGATAGAAATGAATTAAGTATATCATCAACTGGATGAAGTCTAACTGCGGACAGGAAGACAAGCACGTATATAGGACAATACATTATTGAAACAGAGTTTCGCTCTAAGGAAAGTTTTACAAGGACAACGTTTCGCTCTAAGGAGAGAGGAGACGTGCCAAACCTCTCAGAGTGAAACTTAAACATCGTAAAGGCTTGTGCTGCTTCATGGCCGTTTCTCCCATGTCAGTAACTATGTCAGGAACTGTGTGTGTGTTTTAAACAATAAATAACCAAGTGGCTCTGGTGATTTGTTAATCAAATAATCATTTCTGAGGCGCCAGTCCACCGAGTACTGTTGTTAACAGTGATCCACTGCTTCTGTATCCAGGTACTTATTTTAAAAGAGGCGTTGTTATATGCTAACAATATTGATCAGAGACAAAATCATAGGAACAATTTTTTCCAGCTTTAAAAGTCATGAAGATAAAACAGTTTTAGGAAGAAACATATGCAAAAGTTGGAACAAATAAAGATGAAAAAACTTTCAAATTATAGCTAAAAAGTCACGGAAAATGCAGTTACCCCCAAAACTTAAAGTATAATAAAAGTTGCATAAAATAATCAAAAGTGAATAAACATTAAAAGTAAAACATTAAAAATTCTAAAAAAAAAAAGACTGAAGGTGAAATTGAGGAATAACGACGAAAAAAAAATATAAATTTTATATTATTAATAGTTAAAAAAAAAAAACCACAGAATTTACCAATTTTCGATATCTTTAAGACTAAGAACAAGATCAGTAATAATTTTCGTCACTGGCACGTGGCCCAGACTAAGACATCGTTGATCATATTTCTCTTTCGTATCCATTATGTATGAATATCACGTATGGCATATTTATTATTGAAGGTTTGTATATGTTTCCGTAAGTACATCTATCTTTGAGGAGCAATGGCAGGAAAAACCACTTTCGTGTGATTTAGGGCCGTTTTTTGAGCAAACCTGGAGTATACTTGGAGGAGGTTTCAGGGGACAACGCCCCTGCGGCTCGGTCTGATACCAGGCCATGATATATATTGAAAAAAAAATGTATAATACAAATGTGGTGGTATGACCCTTGTTATGGTTGTATAACTGTGCTGTGGTAATATGACTATGGTGTTGTGGTATGACGGGGCTTGCTGTGGTGGTATGACTGTGCTTGCTGTGGTGGTATGACTGTGCTTTGGTGGTGTGACTGTACTTCCTGTGGTGGTATGACTGTGCTTGCTGTGGTATGACTGTGCTTTCTGTAGTGGTATGACTGTGCTTTGTGGTGGTATGACAGTGCTTTCTGTGGTGGTATGACTGTGCTTTTTGTGGTGGTATGGCTGTGTTTTCTGTGGTGGTATGACTGTGCTTTCTGTGGTGGTATGACTGCTTTCTGTGGTATGACTGTGCTTTCTGTGGTGGTATGACTGTGCTTTCTGTGGTGGTATGGCTGTGTTTTCTGTGGTGGTATGACTGTGCTTTCTGTGGTGGCATGGCTGTGTTTTCTGTGGTGGTATGACTGTGCTTTCTGTGGTGGTATGCTGTGCTCTGGTGGTTAGACTCTGCTTGCTGTGGTGGTATGACTGTGCTCTCTTTGGTGGTTAGACTCTGCTTGCTGTGGTGGTATGACTCTGCTTGCTGTGGTGGTATGACTCTGCTTGCTGTGGTGGTATGACTGCTTGCTGTGGTGGTATGACTCTGCTTGCTGTGGTGGTATGACTCTGCTTGCTGTGGTGGTATGACTCTGCTCGCTGTGGTGGTATGACTCTGCTTGCTGTGGTGGTATGACTCTGCTTGCTGTGGTGGTATGACTCTGCTTGCTGTGGTGGTATGACTATGCTTGCTGTGGTGGTATGACTCTGCTTGCTGTGGTGGTATGACTCTGCTTGCTGTGGTGGTATGACTCTGCTTGCTGTGGTGGTATGACTCTGCTTGCTGTGGTGGTATGACTCTGCTTGCTGTGGTGGTATGACTCTGCTTGCTGTGGTGGTATGACTCTGCTTGCTGTGGTGGTATGACTCTGCTTGCTGTGGTGGTAAGACTCTGCTTGCTGTGGTGGTATGACTCTGCTTGCTGTGGTGGTAAGACTCTGCTGTGGTGGTATGACTCTGCTTGCTGTGGTGGTAAGACTCTGCTTGCTGTGGTGGTAAGACACTGCTTGCTGTGGTGGTAAGACTCTGCTTGCTGTGGTGGTATGACTCTGCTTGCTGTGGTGGTAAGACTCTGCTTGCTGTGGTGGTATGACTCTGCTTGCTGTGGTGGTTAGACTCTGCTTGCTGTGGTGGTAAGACTCTGCTTGCTGTGGTGGTATGACTCTGCTTGCTGTGGTGGTATGACTCTGCTTGCTGTGGTGGTATGACTCTGCTTGCTGTGGTGGTAAGACTCTGCTTGCTGTGGTGGTATGACTCTGCTTGCTGTGGTGGTTAGACTCTGCTTGCTGTGGTGGTATGACTCTGCTTGCTGTGGTGGTAAGACTCTGCTTGCTGTGGTGGTATGACTCTGCTTGCTGTGGTGGTATGACTCTGCTTGCTGTGGTGGTAAGACTCTGCTTGCTGTGGTGGTATGACTCTGCTTGCTGTGGTGGTTAGACTCTGCTTGCTGTGGTGGTATGACTCTGCTTGCTGTGGTGGTAAGACTCTGCTTGCTGTGGTGGTTAGACTCTGCTTGCTGTGGTGGTATGACTCTGCTTGCTGTGGTGGTATGACTCTGCTTGTTGTGGATTTCTTGACATGAAACAAAAAAAAAATACGTGCCGTGAAAGAAAAGAATTTTGTGACCTTAAACAAAAGCAGTTTTTTGCCACTAAACAAAATAATTTTTCAGCGTTATTATTAGGTCAGTATAATTACTTTTTTGGTGCATAATTCAGACAAAAATAAAAAAAAATGGAATAAAATCATCATAATGTAATATGCGACAGGACTGGACTGGAAACAGAAAAAAAAATCATAAGAAATTAACTGAGGGAATAAAAAAAGGAGCAAAAATGACAAACGAGAAAAAAAAATTGAAAAAGACAGTGGGGAAAAAAACTAAGTTTTCAGATGGTGAGGAGAAAAAGGGCGATTTCCTGCCTGGTAAATGGCACTTAATCCAAGGAATTGGAGCTATCCTTCCTATCCTGATTATCTCTGATATTACCTTATTCCACACGAGCTGTATGACCCCTGCGAATTTAGTGATTTCAGTGAATACAATAGGAATAAAATAACTATGATGCCAGACGGGTAAAAGATACCAAGAAAAAAACGAAAATAAGATAAATGCAAACACGGGCAAGCAGACGAAGGGAAGGGAGAAGTGAAGTGTGAAAAAGAGGAAGTGGGAAACGAGACAACAATCACATAAAGAGGAAAGCAAGAGATAATCCACTTGGCATGTAGCATATAGGAATGATATAAAAATAGGGCTGAGACAAGGGAGGAGAGAGCTGAGAAAAGGAAGACAATTGAGGAGGAGGAGGAGGAGGAAGGCTAAAGAAAGAGTAATAGGTTATGGGAGTGAGTGAGGGAAAGAGCAGTAGACTGTGGGAGAGACCGTGGGAAAGGACGGGAAGGAGGGATGTTTTTGTTTGAAGACAATCTCAATAACAAATCATAATCGTACAAGCAAATTCTCAGTATTAAGTCCTCAGCAAGTCGCCGACATTGCCGAGGAGAAAGGAGAGGTGGATGGGGAATGGGAGGGGATGGGGAAGAATGGAGGGATAGGGACGGGAGGGATCACTCCGACTACAATGGTGATAACTGATTACATCGTCTTCACATCTCTACTGTTCCTGCCTACTTTTGTACTCGACTGAAGAAGCCTACTGTGTAGGCGAAACGCTTCGCCTACACAGTAGGCATGCCCATGTGTCTTAGCTACCAAACAGAGGTGTACTGGGCCAAGCTAAGCACAGCGCGTTTAGGAATCGCCAAATCTCAAAACTGCATTGAGGGAAGTTTGGAACAAGCAGGAACTTGATCTGAACTGAATCTTGAGTAGCTTGCTTGGTACGCTGCTTGCACACACACAAGTGGAAATGAGCTAGTGGTTAAGAGCTGATGGAACAGCTTCTTTCCTCTATTCAAACCAAGAGATGGAGCATTGTCCTTCTTTCCCAACCAAGAGATGGAGCATTGTCCTTCTTTCCCAACCAAGAGATGGAGCATTGTCCTCCTTTCCCAACCAAGAGATGGAGCATTGTCCTTCTTTCCCAACCAAGAGATGGAGCGTTGTCCTTCTTTCCTAACCAAGATATGGGGCATTGTCCTTCTTTCCCAACCAAGAGATGGAGCATTGTCCTTCTTTCCCAACCAAGAGATGGGGCATTGTCCTTCTTTCCCAACCAAGAGATGGAGCATTGTCCTTCTTTCCCAACCAAGAGATGGAGCATTGTCCTTCTTTCCCAACCAAGAGATGGAGCATTGTGCTCCTTTCCCTACTAAAAGATTATTCTCCTCTCACGACTAAGAGATAAAACATCTCTCATCTTCCGACTAAGAAGTAAAACATCGCTTATCTCCCATCTAAGAGATAAAACATCATCTCCCGACTGAGAGATGGCACATCCTGCTCTCCGGACAAAGAGATGAGGGAACAGCCTCTCTCCTCTCCTGGACGATGACGTGAAGCCTCATCACCGACGTGAACTAATGAACGCCAGGATTATCTCAACCAAATCTTTCTGCCAGATTTCTCTTTTCCTCTGATGATGATGGGCGCCAGCCTGGAGAACAGGGGGATGGGATGAAATAGAAGGGGAGATGGGGAAGGGAAATTAGGTTACAGGGAAGACTAGATAGGATGAGAGTAACGAGAAGAAGGAAGGAAAGAGTAGGAAATGAGAAAGAGGGAAGGAAGGAGAGAGTGGGGAAGATAAGGGAAGGAGAAGGAATAGGGTAGAGAGAGAGAGAGAGAGAGAGAGATGGCTCCAACTTCATCCTGTCCCGTACTTGTATGTCTCATAACAATAAAAATGCTTTCAAATGAGCTGATGTAGGTAACAGCTCTTAGCTTGCCAATAAAGTTAGGAATCCTTAACCTGTAATATAGCTGTCAATAAAGCTAGGGATCCTTAACCTTGTCAAACCCTGTGTAAAAAAAAAAAAAAAAAAAAAAAGAGGGAGAGAGAGAGAAATCATGAATTCAAAGTAGAAAAGGTGAAGAAATAGTTGTCCTGCATAAGAGGAAGAAAATAACGAAGACAGAAACTTCAAGTGGACAGCAGTTCACCGTGACGAGGTGTTGGAGAAGGCAGCGTGGTGTTGGAGGAGAAGGCCGCTAGCGTGGTGTTGGAGGAGAAGGCAGTGTGGTGTTGGAGGAGAAGGCAGGGTGGTGTTGGAGGAGAAGGCAGCGTGGTGTTGGAGGAGAAGGCAGCGTGGTGTTGGAGGAGAAGGCAGCGTGGTGTTGGAGGAGAAGGCAGCGTGGTGTTGGAGGAGAAGGCAGTGTGGTGTTGGAGGAGAAGGCAGCGTGGTGTTGGGGGGACAAGTTGAGAGGGCAGCGTTGTGCTGGAGGAGAGGGCAGCGTGATGTTGGGAGGCGGACAAGCTGAGAGGGAAGAGTGGTGTTGGAGGAGGGGTCAGCGTGCTGTTGGGAGGGGGGGGGCAAGTTGAGAAGGAGCGTGGTGTTGGAGGAGGAGTCAGCGTGATGTTGGGAGCGGGGCAAGTTGAGAGGGTAGCGTGGTGTTGGAGGAGGGGTCAGCTTACTGTTGGGAGGGGGGCAAGTGGAGAGGGCAGCGTGGTGTTGGAGGAGGGGTCAGCGTGCTGTTGGGAGGGGGGGGCAAGTTGAGAAGGAGCGTGGTGTTGGAGGAGGAGTCAGCGTGATGTTGGGAGCGGGGCAAGTTGAGAGGGTAGCGTGGTGTTGGAGGAGGGGTCAGCGTGATGTTGGGAGGGGGACAAGTTGAGAGGGCAGCGTGGTGTTGGAGGAGGGGTCAGCGTGATGTTGGGAGGGGGACAAGTTGAGAGGGCAGCGTGGTGTTGGAGTGGAGAGCATCATGCTCCTTTTTTTAGGTTTTAAACTGAGATGGTACAAGGACCATAACAACCGACTCTGTCTACTGGGAGAAGACGGAAGTTTTGACCTCATAAGGAGATGCATACGAAAGTGCGCACTTTGAATGCCATTAGAGTAGACCTTTCTGTGCTGGGAACTTGAGTACTGCAAATACATAAAGAGCGTGAGTGAATGCAGGCTACATTTATGGACACAGTGAGTGGGTGAGAAATAGTAGTAGAGTGGAGAAAGGTAAATCTTGTGGCTGTGTCAAGTGGAAGTCTAAGGAGAGAATGTTCTTAGACCTAATTGACTAAGGTTGTAGGTACCTATAACTGCCAGTTTTATCGATGATGATGCTGGAGGTGGTGATGACTGATGCTTCAAAGGAGCGGCAAATTCTCACATCTGGTTCCCTGTAGCTCAATACAGAAACTTTATAAAGTATGACATTACCCTAGATGTGTGTGTGTGTGTGTGTGTGTGTGTGTGTGTGTGTGTGTGTGTGTGTGTGTCACCACTGCTGTAGGCATAGTATTTGTGTACATAAATTCTTGTGGACAAGCGTCTCCCACAACAAATTATGACTACGTACATCTGCAATTCTTTATTGCAACATTTTTTTCTCAAAGGACCGGGCCGCGGGGGCGTTGACCCTTTAAACAACCTCTCGGTAGACTCCAGATAAAATATCAGTGGTACACAATTAGACTAATGTGCAACATCTGTGTATCTTTACTCTGTAGACGTTTCGCCAACCAGTTGTTTTAGCAATAAAATACAGAAGATTGAAGAGGTAGAGGATGAGGTTATCAGTCACTTAGCCTAGAATCATGTGGTCAGTACGTAGTTTTGATTCGGTAATGACTGATGCCGTACTGACCACATGCTTCTAGACAGAATGATTACCTCATCTTCTGCCTCTTCAGTCTTCTGTATTGCATTGATAAAGCCATTGGTTGGCAAAACATCTACAAAGTAAAGATAACCAGATGTTACACATGTCTAATTTATCACTAGACTCCAGGTAGCTGGAAGGCCCCTAGTTGGCAGCTGGTTGCATCGTTGCATATTGCGCGGCCTGATGGAGACTTAAAGTAACTGAGGCTGGAGAAATATAGCATTGAACGTTGAAAACTTTATAGCTACTGACGTCTCAGACTTCCTGCTATAAATGCAGGAAACTTAATGTAATTGGTGCTTTTTGCACGGTCTTTTCCTCCGACCGCTGCCACCATACTTCTGGTCTGGTTTTGATGGGATGCGGCGTCAGCAGAAAACTCTGTGAATGGAATTGAAATTGAGATATAAATTTGAGAGGAAAGAATGGCAAGATGCGTAAGACAAATAGACACTCATTTTAAACGGCGCCTGAGAAGAGAATGTCGATGGTGGCGATTTTAGTGGTTATAGAAAAGACTTTGGTGGCTAGAGAAGAGATTTTGGTGGCTAGAGAAAAGATTTTGGTGGCTAGAGAAGAGATTTTTGGGGCTAGAGAAGAGATTTTGGTGGCTAGAGAAGAGATTTTGGTGGCTAGAGAAGAGATTTTGGGGGCTAGAGAAGAGATTTTGGGGGCTAGAGAAGAGATTTTAGTGGCTAGAGAAGAGATTTTGGTGGCTAGAGAAGAGATTTTAGTGGCTAGAGAAGAGATTTTGGTGGCTAGAGAAGAGATTTTGGTGGCTAGAGAAGAGATTTTGGTGGCTAGAGAAGAGATTTTGGTGGCTAGAGAAGAGATTTTGGTGGCTAGAGAAGAGATTTTGGGGGCTAGAGAAGAGATTTTGGTGGCTAGAGAAGAGATTTTGGTGGCTAGAGAAGAGATTTTGGTGGCTAGAGAAGAGATTTTGGTGGCTAGAGAAGAGATTTTGGTGGCTAGAGAAGAGATTTTAGTGGCTAGAGAAGAGATTTTGGGGGCTAGAGAAAAGATTTTGGGGGCTAGAGAAGAGATTTTAGTGGCTAGAGAAGAGATTTTGGTGGCTAGAGAAGAGATTTTGGTGGCTAGAGAAGAGATTTTGGTGGCTAGAGAAGAGATTTTGGTGGCTATAGAAGAGATTTTGGTGGCTAGAGACGAGATTTTGGTGGCTAGAGAAAAGATTTTGAGGGCTAGAGAAGAGATTTTGGGGGCTAGAGAAGAGATTTTGGGGGCTAGAGAAGAGATTTTGGTGGCTAGAGAAGAGATTTTGGTGGCTAGAGAAGATTTTTTGGTGGCTAGAGAAGATTTTTTGGTGGATAAAGAAGAGATTTTGGTGGCTAGAGAAGAGATTTCAGTGGCTAGAGAAGAGATTTTGGGGGCTAGAGAAGAGATTTTGGTGGCTAGAGAAGAGATGTTGGTGGCTAGAGACGAGATTTTGGTAGCTAGAGAAGAGATGTTGGTTGTGGTGATTTACATAGAAAAAGCGAGAATTTGGGCAGCGGAGACTTCGACAGATAGAGGTTTGTAGTGGTGACTGTAGGAGAATAGAGAAAAGGTTACGGTGGAGGTCATTAAAGCTATTTGGGTAATTTAATGGCTTTACGGTCGGTGTGGAAAAAGGGAGTAGAAAACTTTTTGGGGTGTAGAGGGTGTGGATGATAGTGATCTGGGGTGTAGAACTAGTGGATGATGATAATGATCTGGGGTGTAGAGGGAGTGGATGATGCTATATAGTGATCTGGGGTGTAGAGGGAGTGGATGATGATAATGATCTGGGGTGTAGAGGGAGTGGATGATGCTGTATAGTGATCTGGGGTGTAGAGGGAGTGGATGATGATAATGATCTGGGGTGTAGAGGGAGTGGATGATGCTATATAGTGATCTGGGGTGTAGAGGGAGTGGATGATGATAGTGATCTGTGGTGTAGAGGGAGTGGATGATGATGATGATCTGGGGTGTAGAGGGAGTGGATGATGATAGTGATCTGGGGTGTAGAGGGAGTGGATGATGATAGTGATCTGGGGTGTAGAGGAAGTGGATGATGATAGTGATCTGGGATGTAGAGGATGTGGATGATGATAATGTCACTGAGGCCAGAAAGTTAGACGGTTCGTGAGTAACTGAATGGTGGAGCCAAGAGCTAGAATCAACTGTACTCTGACAAACACAGACGACACACACAAACACACACACACACACACACACACACACAATATCTCCTAGCATAAAACAGTGGAATGAAAAATAAGGCGCAAATGCTGGAAGCGTCAGCAGTGTCTCTCTCTCACTGATGACAGCCATATGTCTGTCTGTCTTACGTATCATTAGCCACCAGAGATTGGTTTATTTTAAACCATTCAAGGTATCAGTCATTGCGAACTTTGTGTGTGTGTGTGTGCTCACCTAATTGTACTCACCTAATTGTGGTTGCAGGGGTCGAGACTCAGCTCCTGGCCCCGCCTCTTCACTGATCGCTACTGGGTCCTCTCTCTCTCTGCTTCCTGAGCTTTGTCATACCTCTTCTTAAAACTATGTATGGTTCCTGCCTCCACTACTTCACTTGCTAGGCTATTCCACTTGCTGACAACTCTATGACTGAAGAAATACTTCCTAACGTCCCTGTGACTCGTCTGAGTCTTCAGCTTCCAGTTGTGACCCCTTGTCCCTATGTCCCCTCTCTGGAACATCCTATCTCTGTCCACCTTGTCTATTCCACGCAGTATCTTGTATGTCGTTATCATGTCTCCCCTGACCCTTCTGTCCTCCAGTGTCGTCAGTCCGATTTCCCTTAACCTTTCCTCGTACGACATTCCCTTGAGCTCTGGGACTAGCCTTGTTGCAAACCTTTGTACTTTCTCTAACTTCTTGACGTGCTTGACCAGGTGTGGGTTCCAGACTGGTGCTGCATACTCCAGTATGGGCCTAACATACACAGTGTACAGTGTCTTGAACGATTCCAGTTGATCAGGACCTGATCAACCAGGCTGTTACTGCTGGCCTCACATAGTCCAACATACTAACCGCAGCCCGGCTGATCCAGCACCGACTTTAAGCATCAGTCCAGCTCCCTCTTGAAGGCAGCCACGGGTCTATTGGTAATTTCCCTTACGATAGGTTAGAGTGATATATTTTTGCTTTCCAATTTGTGGCTGCAGGGGTCGATTCTCAGCTCCTGGTTCCGCCTTTCCGCTGGCCACTACTATATTCGCACACTCCTGGTTGCGTGTGCCCACTCATACCTATTCTTAAAGCAATGTATGTCCTCTGCCTCTGCCACTTCGCTCCACTTCCTGACTTCTCTAAGGCTAACGAAGCATTTCCTGACATCACTGTGACTCATCTGTTATAATTTATATTAAATATATTTAAAGTGATCGAGGATATATTTAGTAGAATTAAGTCAAATATTTTGCCATAGGTGAGGTGAGGTCTTAGGTGAGGTGAGGTCTTAGGTGAGGTGAGGTCTTAGGTGAGGTGAGGTCTTAGGTGAGGTGAGGTCTTAGGTGAGGTGAGGTCTTAGGTGAGGTGAGGTCTTAGGTGAGGTGAGGTCTTAGGTTAGATGAGTTCTTAAGTTAGGTGAGGTCTTAGGTGAGGTGAGGTCTTAGGTGAGGTGAGGTCTTAGGTGAGGTCTTAGGTGAGGTGAGGTCTTAGGTGAGGTGAGGTCTTAGGTGAGGTCTTAGGTGAGGTGAGGTCTTAGGTGAGGTGAGGTCTTAGGTTAGATGAGTTCTTAAGTTAGGTGAGCTCTTAAGTTTAGTGTATAACTTTAAAAAAAATCACTATTTTCATTCAAATCCCGGCCCGGGACTTTTCCAAGTGGTGGCCCGGCCTGGGCTCCCTGTCCAGGGAGTGTCAGAGACCTAAGTCTCCCATGGGAGGAGGCACAAGTACCCCCTCATCTTTGGGACCAACTGTCCCCAGGCCTAGCCACATTCCCCGCCCTCACGGGGATCGTAGGCAGAAGCTAGGCCTCTCTGGTCTGCCATCCCCGCCCCAAGGGGGCTAATGGGAATGACAGGCTTGTGAGCTGCAAGCTCGGGCACCTACCCTACCCTAGAAGGGCTGGGCATGGTGTCGATGCATTGCAAAAAATATATCTGCCTGAATGCCTTCCACATCCCTCCCCGGCGCTGTATAATCCTACGGGTTTAGCGCTTCCCCTAGATTATAATAATAATAATGCTAATTCGTATAAGAATATTCTGGGAAAGATGAAATTTTTAGGTCATTTATGTTATTATTATACAAATATTGTTACGATTTATTATTTTTATTTTACAATTCATTTTTATTTATCTATTTTTTTTTTGGTAATCAGGAAATTTTAGAAAAAATCGAATGACTGCGTTTCCTATCTTCTTTTATCCTCATTCTTTTCTTCTTTCAATTTCTCAAATTTCCCTCTTATCTATTTTCCCCTCTTGCTACTTTTTCCTTTCCCTTTCCCTTCGCCTTGCTCCTATCTCCCTTTATTCATCTCCCTCTTCTCCCTATACCCTCTCCCTGTTTTCCCTTTCTCTGTTCCTCCTCTTTCTGTTCCCCTCTCCCTGTTCCCCTCTCCCTGTTCCCCTCTCCCTGTTCCCCTCTCCCTGTTCCCCTCTCCCTGTTCCCCTCTCCCTGTTCCCCCTCTTTCTGTTTCCCTCTCCCTGTTCCCCCTCTTTCTGTTTCCCTCTCCCTGTTCCCCCTCTTTCTGTTCCCCTCTCCTTGTTCCCCTCTCCCTATTCTCCTCTCCCTGTTCCCCTCTCCCTGTTTCCTTCTCCCTGTTCCCCTCTCCCTGTTCCCCTCTTCTTGTTCCCCTCTCCCTGTTCCCCTCTCCCTGTTCCCCTCTTCTTGTTCCCCTCTCCCTGTTCCCCCCTCTCCCTGTTCCACCCTCTCCCTGTTTCCCCCTCTCCCTGTTTCCCCTCTCCCTGTTCCCCTTCTCCCTGTTATCATTTCCCTGTTTCCCTCTCCCTGTTTCCCTCTCCCTGTTTCCCTCTCCCTGTTTCCCTCTCCCTGTTCCCCTCTCCCTGTTCCCCTCTCCCCATACCCCGTCCCTCACTTGACGGTTCTGCGAGGCGAAAGTAATCAAAAAACTTTTTCAGATTTTCTGGTTGGCTGAGCATATGAGAGCACAGTGAGCAAACAATGAAATGATCAACGCGGACTGAGCCAAGCACGCACCCACCCACCTACAAACTCACCCACACACCAACCCACCCATCCACAAACCATACCCCCGGCCGGGATTGAACCCGCGGTCATAGAGTCTCAAAACTCCAGCCCGTCGCGTTAGCCACTAGACCAGCTAGCCACAATAAGATTCTTATTGTGGCTAGCTGGTCTAGTGGCTAGCGCGACGGGCTGGAGTTTTGAGACTCTATGACCGCGGGTTCAATCCCGGCCGGGGGTATGGTTTATTTGCAATCGTGTCATTACGATTTCTTAAGCCACCCATCCACCCCCACCACATTCACATACATGCACGCACTTAGACACTCACAAACAACATGAGAACGGTGATTCCAACAGCCCTCTTAATCCGTTACGTTAGTAGATAGCATGATAATACCGACAAGCTGTTACTGACATGTACACAAGCAGCCACTGGAAGTCATGCTAAAGGTATGCGAAAAGCGTCACTCTGAAGATTAAGATATATGTGCAACAGTTGGATGCAGTAGCAGTAGTAGTCCTAACATCACAGTGTTGCTCTGTGCTCAGAGAGGCACATTATGGAGAGATAGGCCAAAGGAACTGACTCTGACTACCCTGGAACAAAGTTGATAAGGAAGGTAAAGAGTGTTTTACAAAGGTTCAAGGAGACGTTTATGAAAGATAAGAGCATAGATTAGTCACAGGGATGTTAGGAAGTAATTTTTCAGGCTCTAGGTGGTTGGAAAGTGGAATGAACTGGATGTGGAAGTGGTGGGAGGGAACATTATGCGTCTTATGATAGGGTTCAAGAGGAGAGTGAACAGTAGTGGCGGTCGAAGAAGTTTAAGATGCGGGGGACAAGAGCTGGGCCTCTGCTTCCTCAGTCATATCAGTGAGTACAATACGGTGAATGGCAGTATCTGTATGTAGTTTTAAGAATAGGTATGATAAGTCTCACGTAGCCAAAAGAGAGTGAACCCGGAAACGCCCAGCTGAGACTCGACCCCCTGAAACCAAAACACGAGTGCGCAAATGAACAAATGAACACACACACACACACACACACACACACACACACACACACACACACACACACACACACACACACACACACACACACACACACACACACACACGCACACACACGCACACACACACACACACGCTAAATTTTACAACCTAGCTACTTTCTGAATTTTATAAGTAGAATCGATAAGTGTTACAAGTATTGGTAAGCTTAGAATTACTGGTATCTACCGGTATTTATTAGCAGTATGAATACTTAGAAGTGGGGGCACACACACACACACACACACACACACACACACACAGGAACAAGCACTTGTAAGCTGTAGTACACACGCAAACACACACATACACAGGATTTCACACCGTCCTGTGAATTGACCATCTGAACCTCGCTCCTTCTCTCTCTCTCCCTCTGTTCCTATCCTAGGTAGAGACCTATCTCTACCTATCTCTCTACCTATCTCACTCTTTACCTATATCTCTCTCTCTACCTATCACTCTCTACCTATCTCTCTCTCTCTCTTCCCTCTCCCATCTCTCCCCTCTAACATCTCTTCCCTCTAACACCTCCCTCCCTCTAACATCTCTCCCCCTCTAACATCTCTCCCCTCTCATTATCTCTCCCCTCTCCGTTTTCCCATCTCTCTCCCCTCCTCCCCTCTCTCTCCCTTCTCGCTCTTCCATCTCCCCCTCTTTCCCCCTTCTCCCCCTCTCTCCCCCCTCTCTCTCCCCCCCTCTCTTTGCCTTCTCTCTCTCCCTCCCTCCCTCCCTCTCTCTTGCTCTCTTGCACTCTCTCTCCCCCATTTTCCCTTCTCACTCTCCCCCTCTCCTACCCTTCCCTTCACTCTCTCTCCCCCCTCTCTCACTCTCACTCTCTTCCCCTCTTTTCTTCTCACTATCCCCCTCTCTCTTTCTACCCTCCCTTCTCTTTCTCTCTCTCTCCATCTCTTCCCCATTTTTCCCTTCTCACTCTCCCCCTCTCCTTCCCTTCCCTTCTCTCTCTTTCCCCCTCTCACACTCTCCCCCTTTCCCTTCTCACTCTTCCCCTCTCTCTCTCCTTCTACCTTTCCCTTCTCTCTTCTCTCACAAAAAAAAAATGGTGGGGACTCGCAGGAACCAAGGATCAGATGAGAATGGTTCTGGTAGGGAGGAGTGGATGGAGGAGCAGTGGAAAAGGATGGAACAAGAGTGGGAGAGAAAATTAGGAGAGCTTTCTGAAAAAATGGAGAAAGAGCTCTCTGTGAAATTGGAAAAGAGGTTGGAGAAGGAGACAAAGAATTGGGAGGCACAAGTCGAAACTGCAGTAGCCAAGATAAGGGTCCTAGAAGTTGAAATAAATAGGCTGAAGCGAGTTACAGGGGCAGTGACCAGAGAAGACACAGCATATGAAGCTGCGAGGCCGAACAGGAAGGAAGGAATTATGAATTATGCTAAGGTCATATCAGCCTGCCAAGGAGGGCCAACGAGTGAAAGGGAAGAACAGCTGGGTGCAGATGGAGAGGGTGATAGGTCGAATGCTGAGGCACAACCATGCTATCAAGAGCCACTAGAAAAATCAAGGGAGAAACTGACCACATACAGGCAGGATCCAGAGTCGCAGAGGGTGAGGCAATGGGAAGAGGAAAGGGCAAAATCAGTGTTTATCCATGGGCTTCAGGAGAGAGAGGAAAGGACACACACTGAAAGGCAGCAGGAAGAAAGAAAGGAGATTGAGAAAATCATCACGGAAATAGGTGAAGAGATGGACGAGATTGTAAATTTTCAGAGAATAGGGGGGTACTCAAAGGGAAGAAACCGACCAATCATGCTGATTCTCAGGACAGAAACAGTGCAGAACAGGATCCTCCAAGAGAAGCCACAGTTGAAATACTCGGAAGAGTACAAGACGGTGTTCCTAGACAGAGACAGAACACAATCAGAACGACAGCAGCTGAGCGAGAGGACAAAAAAGTGAAAGTAGCTAGGAAAAGAGACAAGGATGGAACCAGAAGAGGTCAGTCAGAGCAGAACAGAACAGCAAGGGCAAGCACACACACAACTATTCTCAGAACCATACAACCTATCACACCATCCCAACACACACTACAATCCATACCCACAGCCTCCACCCAACACCGAGCTATAGAATCCCACAGTATGCTACCAGGTCTCCCACCCTCACAAGCCCCCCAAACCACAGTGTTGGAAAGGAAACTGAAGGTATGGTACACAAACGCTGATGGAATAACAAATAAGTGGGAGGAGTGGCATGAAAGAGTCAAAGAGGCATCACCGGACATCATAGCTCTCACAGAAACCAAGCTTACAGGTATGATAATAGATGCCATCTTTCCAACGGGATACCAAATTCTGAGGAAAGACAGAGGGAACAGGGGGGGTGGAGGAGTGGCATTGCTGATCAAAAATCGCTGGAATTTTGATGAGCTGGAGAGAGGAGACAGCGGAGAAGAAAGTGATTACAGAGCGGGAACGCTTCACTCTGGAGGTCCCAAGGTGGTAATAGCAGTGATGTATAACCCACCACAGAACAGCAGGAGGCCAAGGCAAGAGTACGACGAGAGCAATAGAGCGATGGTTGACACACTGGCTAGAGTGGCCAGAAGAGCTCATGCATGCAGGGCAAAGCTCCTGATCATGGGTGACTTTAACCACAAGGAGATCGATTGGGAGAACTTGGACCCGCATGGGGCCCAAGATACATGGAGGGCTAAGATGATGGAGGTGGTACTGGAAAACTTCATGTACCAACACGTAAGGGACACTACAAGAGAGAGAGGAGAGAATGAACCAGCAAGGCTGGACTTAGTATTCACCTTGAGTAGTGCAGATATCGAGGACATCACATATGAAAGACCCCTTGGGGCCAGTGACCATGTGGTTTTAAGCTTCGAATACACAGTAGAGCTACAAGTGGAGGGAGAAGCAGGAAGGCCAGGACGAATGAAGCCAAACTACAAGAAAGGGGACTACACAGGAATGAGGAACTTCCTGAACGGGGTTCAGTGGGACAGAGAACTGGCAGGGAGGCCAGTTAATAAGATGATGGAATATGTAGCAACAAAATGCAAGGAGGCTGAGGAGAGGTTTGTACCCAAGGGTAACAGGAATAATGAAAAAGCCAGGATGAGCCCATGGTTTACCCCAAGGTGCAGGGAGGCAAAAACCAAGTGTGCTAGGGAATGGAAGAAATATAGAAGGCAAAGGACCCAGGAGAATAAGGAGAGCAGTCGTAGAGCCAGAAACGAATATGCACAGATAAGAAGGGAGGCCCAAAGACAATATGAAAATGACATAGCAGCAAAAGCCAAATCTTACCCAAAACTGTTGCACAGCCACATCAGTGAACATTAAAATGGTATAAAATACCGACAGATTGTTAGGTAAGACACATATGCAACAGTTAGGTATCTTTATTTTGAAACGTTTCGCCTACACAGTAGGCTTCTTCAGTCGAGTACAGAAAAGTTGATAGAAGCAGAAGATACTTGAAGACGATGTAATCAGTCCATCACCCTTAAAGTTTTGAGGTGGTCAGTCCCTCAGTCTGGAGAAGAGCATTGTTCCGTTGTCTGAAACAATATGAAGTTGAAGTGACAGAATCGGGCCTTATATAGTGCCAGGAGGTGAGACGTAGGTTGATTTGGGAGGGCAGGTCCTTCTCAAACCCAGCCGTTCTCACTAGTAGAGGTTGTCGAAGTAGATGGTCTGTACCAAGATACCCTTGTGTTGCAGTGTCTGACAGAATGAACATTAAAATGGTATAAAATACCGACAGATTGTTAGGTAAGACACATATGCAACAGTTAGGTATCTTTATTTTGAAACGTTTCGCCTACACAGTAGGCTTCTTCAGTCGAGTACAGAAAAGTTGATAGAAGCAGAAGATACTTGAAGACGATGTAATCAGTCCATCACCCTTAAAGTTTTGAGGTGGTCAGTCCCTCAGTCTGGAGAAGAGCATTGTTCCGTTGTCTGAAACAATATGAAGTCGAAGTGACAGAATCGGGCCTTATATAGTGCCAGGAGGTGAGACGTAGGTTGATTTGGGAGGGCAGGTCCTTCTCAAACCCAGCCGTTCTCACTAGTAGAGGTTGTCGAAGTAGATGGTCTGTACCAAGATACCCTTGTGTTGCAGTGTCTGACAGAATGAACATTAAAATGGTATAAAATACCGACAGATTGTTAGGTAAGACACATATGCAACAGTTAGGTATCTTTATTTTGAAACGTTTCGCCTACACAGTAGGCTTCTTCAGTCGAGTACAGAAAAGTTGATAGAAGCAGAAGATACTTGAAGACGATGTAATCAGTCCATCACCCTTAAAGTTTTGAGGTGGTCAGTCCCTCAGTCTGGAGAAGAGCATTGTTCCGTTGTCTGAAACAATATGAAGTTGAAGTGACAGAATCGGGCCTTATATAGTGCTTCTATCAACTTTTCTGTACTCGACTGAAGAAGCCTACTGTGTAGGCGAAACGTTTCAAAATAAAGATACCTAACTGTTGCATATGTGTCTTACCTAACACAACCACATCAGGAGGAAACAACAGTCAAGGACCAGGTAATCAGGCTAAGGAAGGAAGGAGGAGAGACAACAAGAAATGACCGTGAAGTATGTGAGGAACTCAACAAGAGATTCAAAGAAGTGTTCACAGAGGAGACAGAAGGGGCTCCAGAAAGACGGAGAAGTGGGGCACACCACCATGTGCTGGACACAGTGCACACAACCGAGGAAGAAGTGAAGAGGCTTCTGAGTGAGCTAGATACCTCAAAGGCAATGGGGCCAGATAACATCTCCCCATGGGTATTGAGAGAGAGAGCAGAGGCGCTATGTGTACCCCTAACAACAATATTCAATACATCTATCGAAACAGGGAGATTGCCTGAGGCATGGAAGACAGCAAATGTAGTCCCAATCTTTAAAAAAAGGAGACAGACATGAAGCATTAAACTACAGACCAGTGTCACTGACATGTATAGTATGCAGAATCATGGAGAAGATTATCAGGAGAAGAGTGGTGGAACACCTAGAAAGGAATGATCTCATCAACAGCAGCCAACATGGTTTCAGGGATGGGAAATCCTGTGTCACAAACCTACTGGAGTTCTATGACATGGTGACAGCAGTAAGACAAGAGAGAGAGGGGTGGGTGGATTGCGTATTCTTGGACTGCAAGAAGGCGTTTGACACAGTTCCACACAAGAGATTGGTGCAAAAACTGGAGGACCAAGCAGGGATAACAGGGAAGGCACTACAATGGATCAGGGAATACTTGTCAGGAAGACAGTAGGGAGTCATGGTACGTGGCGAGGTGTCAGAGTGGGCACCTGTGACCAGCGGGGTCCCACAGGGGTCATTCCTAGGACCAGTGCTGTTTCTGGTATTTGTGAACGACATGACAGAAGGAATAGACTCTGAGGTGTCCCCGTTTGCAGATGACGTGAAGTTGATGAGAAGAATTCACTCGATCGAAGACCAGGCAGAACTACAAAGGGATCTGGACAGGCTGCAGACCTGGTCCAGCAATTGGCTCCTGGAGTTCAATCCCACCAAGTGCAAAGTCATGAAGATTGGGGAAGGGCAAAGAAGGCCGCAGACGGAGTACAGTCTAGGGGGCCAGAGACTACAAACCTCACTCAAGGAAAAAGATCTTGGGGTGAGTATAACACCAGGCACATCTCCGGAAGCGCACATCAACCAAATAACTGCTGCAACATATGGGCGCTTAGCAAACCTCAGAACAGCATTCCGACATCTTAATAAGGAATCGTTCAGGACCCTGTACACCGTGTACGTTAGGCCCATATTGGAGTATGCGGCACCAGTTTGAAACCCACACCTAGCCAAGCACGTAAAAAAACTAGAGAAAGTGCAAAATTTGCAACAAGACTAGTCCCAGAGCTAAGAGGTATGTCCTACGAGGAGAGGTTAAGGGAAATCAACCTGACGACACTGGAGGACAGGAGAGATAGGGGGGACATGATAACGACATACAAAATACTGAGAGAAATTGACAAGGTGGACAAAGACAGGATGTTCCAGAGATTGGACACTGTAACAAGGGGGGACAGTTGGAAGTTGAAGACACAGATGAATCACAGGGATGTTAAGAAGTATTTCTTCAGCCACAGAGTAGTCAGTAAGTGGAATAGTTTGGGAAGCGATGTAGTGGAGGCAGGATCCATACATAGCTTTAAGCAGAGGTATGACAAAGCTCACGGTTCAGGGAGAGTGACCTAGTAGCGATCAGTGAAGAGGAGGGGGCCAGGAGCTCGGACTCGATCCCCGCAACCTCAACTAGGTGAGTACAACTAGGTGAGTACACAGTCGAGCCAGTTGGAAGCTCAGTGATGTCAGTTACATTTGCCTGTCCAGTTAAGCAATGATTTTCTTCCTTGTTTGAAACTGCTGTCGACGATGTGGTTGAGCAATTGGAACTGCATCCTGGCCGATGTGCAATAATTGGCTGTCAGTGCAGCAGCCAGTGCCTTTGAATCTGTCAGTGAATTCGCAGACGGTTTCATCTGCATAGTTTCCGAATCTCACTTTAGCAGAGTTGGGAAGCTGTTGTAACTTTAGTTTGGCTGAAGTCTTCCTCCGTATATCAGGAAGTGATAAATCCGTACGATTTAACTCAACCTTGACCAGTCAGGCTATTGCTTGTCACTGGTTAAGGCTATAAGGATCAACAAAAGCACTTGTGTTCTTTGTGTAAAATTTACTGGAGAAGGCAACATTTACTGACTTAATTTACACACATGAGCATAATAGCGAGATCTTCCTAAGAGGTATCTGCAGAACATTACCATCCAATTGAAAAAAACATACAAAGGTGCACAGTAAGCTATTAATGCCACAATGTTTTGCTCCGTTTAGAAGTTTATAAAGTCAGTCAAGGTGGCTTGGGGTAGCGCAGTGTTTCGAACGAGTTAGTGGCATCTGGTTCCTCCTGGCTAACAGTGAATCTCCGGATTATTCACCTTCTGAAGACTGTTACTGAAAGTGCAAGGTTACTTACATCTCTCCCTCCGTGGCTGTAATACATAATTACTCCCTTGTAATCATAACTAACAGTCAAAAACTATACTTCAGAGCAGGTGGGAAAGACTCGCAGCTTCTCAAGATATATATATAGATGTAGAATCAACGTATCAGTGACAAATGAATCACCACCATCATCATTGTAGCTCATCTCAAATAGTAACCAACTTGTTTCACATTTGAACATTTCCCATCTTGGCTAGTTCATCTAAGTTTTCTGTATTGTGTGTTGTACATCTCCAGAAAAGTATTCTGATGCTGATTAATCTTCAATCGAAACTTTGTACATCAACACGTCTTCAAAAACTTCCATGACTTCCTACCAGCTATAAATTATTTACTTGTGTATAACGATACCAAGTAAATATATTCTGGAAATACTGGGTAGTGATGAAGGATCTTTGCAGACCTCTCTCCTCTAACACATGATGTATTCAGAGCACATTCAGATGGCTGGTGAAAAGTCGTAGTTAGACAAACATTCACTCAAGCAAATTAAACTTAAAAAAGAGTTGAAGGGGAATGTGTGTGTGTGTGTGTGTGTGTGTGTGTGTGTGTGTGTGTGTGTGTGTGTGTGTGTGTGTGTGTGTGTGACAACTGTCAAGTGCTTAATTTAAGTGGATCAAAGTGGATATGTTTGAACGTGGGGAGATGAAGTGTGGAATGAAAGATGGGTAGGAACGGGGACATAAGAAGATAGAGAATTAAAATGGCGAGAGAATGAGAACCGAGTGGGGAAAAATGAGTAACAATTGAAAGGGGTTAAAAATGAAGGATTGAGACGGGCGAACATTAAGAAACACGGTGAAAATATCCGAGAGAAAAGGAGAGAAAGAAAGGTAGAGCAAGAGGAGGGGGGGAGGGTGAAATTCATAGGGTAATGCAAGGTGAAGAGAGACGGAGGGAAGGGATGAGTACTGAGAAGATTGAAAGCAACGCAGGAGGAAAAGGAGAAGCGTTAGGGAGGGAATGATTAAGGATGTGAGGAGGAGGAAAGAATAAGTAATAACGGATGGAGTAAAAGGGGTGAGGGGCTGTGAGAAGGTGGAAAGGATATGTATGAAAGAGAAAGTCAGTGGATGGAACAAAAAAGGACTACAGAGATTCATGGAAGAGAGAGAGAGAGAGAGATGTATTAAGTTATCGCACGCACGCACACACACACACACACACACACACACACACACACACACACACACACACACACACACACACACACACACACACACACAAATATATATATATATATATATATATATATATATATATATCTATATATATATATATATATATATATATATATATATATATATATATATATATATATATATATATATATATATATATATATATATGCAAGGAATTCGCAAGAGGTGAAATATATACAAACACTGATCTCTGGCCGAAAGAGACTCGAACCTTCGAACCTTGGAACAAGGTATGCAGTGCTTCCTTGCATTGTTGAAATCTCTAGTTGGTGGATGCATGCAGGGGATGAGATGAAAAGCTGTAAGCCTCCCGCCTGAAAGCTGGCTGCCTTGGATCAAAATGTCTAGCGTGAGCTGGGCGCCAAGGTATTGGTCCCATGTGGTGAGGATGGTAAAGCACTGCGTACCTTGTTCCAAGGTTCGTAGGTTCGAGTCTCCTTCGGCCAGAGATCAGTGTCTGTATATATATATATATATATATATATATATAGAGAGAGAGAGAGAGAGAGAGAGAGAGAGAGAGAGAGCAAGCAAGCAGGCGAACAAGATGAAAGTCCCAGACCTCAATACTCACCCTCCATGACTGCCTGTCAAAGTTGTGGAAACCAGCGGTGAGAGGAAGACTTGTTTGCGTACAATTCATGTCCACGTCAAGCAAGCGTCGCCTCACCCATGTGCTGACACACGACGTCGTTGCCTCCTGTTCCCCAGGCACAGTGTCACCCGCTACGGGTTTAGCACTTTCCCGTCGTTTTAATAATCACAAATGGAAATGCTGAGAATATCCGGCAAGTACAGACTAATGTCTGCTGTCAGCCACTTAGGATTATTCTTGAGGAAATAATCTCGCGAATGCCAGCATTGCTTTACTTTAAACTGCGTAGCCCCTACGGGTTTAGGCTTTTTTTTTAATATAATAAAGAACACAATTATATTATTATCATCGAATAAAGAATCAATGATTATACATCCATTTCTTGGCAAGTAGGAAGATTGATGGATCCACGACCACTCCTTGCTCTGAGTGACCTTGGTGGAGTGATAATCGTGCCTCTGGTTCTCCGTGACCCTGGTGGAGTGATAATCGTGCCTCTAGTTCTCCGTGACCCTGGTGGAGTGATAATCGTGCCTCTGGTTCTCCGTGACCCTGGTGGAGTGATAATCGTGCCTCTAGTTCTCCGTGACCCTGGTGGAGTGATAATCGTGCCTCTGGTTCTCCGTGACCCTGGTGGAGTGATAATCGTGCCTCTAGTTCTCCGTGACCCTGGTGGAGTGATAATCGTGCCTCTAGTTCTCCGTGACCCTGGTGGAGTGATAATCGTGCCTGTTGTTCTCCGTGACCCTGGTGAAGTGATAATCGTGCCTCTGGTTCTCCGTGACCCTGGTGGAGTGATAATCGTGCCTGTTGTTCTCCGTGACCCTGGTGGAGTGATAATCGTGCCTCTGGTTCTCCGTGACCCTGGTGAAGTGATAATCGTGCCTGTTGTTCTCCGTGACCCTGGTGGAGTGATAATCGTGCCTGTTGTTCTCCGTGACCCTGGTGAAGTGATAATCGTGCCTGTTGTTCTCCGTGACCCTGGTGAAGTGATAATCGTGCCTGTTGTTCTCCGTGAACCTGGTGAAGTGATAATCGTGCCTGTTGTTCTCCGTGACCCTGGTGAAGTGATAATCGTGCCTCTGGTTCTCCGTGACCCTGGTGGAGTGATAATCGTGCCTCTGGTTCTCCGTGACCCTGGTGGAGTGATAATCGTGCCTCTGGTTCTCCGTGACCCTGGTGGAGTGATAATCGTGCCTCTGGTTCTCCGTGACCCTGGTGGAGTGATAATCGTGCCTCTGGTTCTCGGTGACCCTGGTGGAGTGATAATCGTGCCTCTGGTTCTCCGTGACCCTGGTGAAGTGATAATCGTGCCTCTGGTTCTTCGTGACCCTGTTGGAGTGATAATCGTGCCTGTTGTTCTCCGTGACCCTGGTGGAGTGATAATCGTGCCTCTGGTTCTCCGTGACCCTGGTGAAGTGATAATCGTGCATCTGGTTCTTCGTGACCCTGTTGGAGTGATAATCGTGCCTGTTGTTCTCCGTGACCCTGGTGGAGTGATAATCGTGCCTCTGGTTCTCCGTGACCCTGGTGAAGTGATAATCGTGCCTCTGGTTCTTCGTGACCCTGGTGGAGTGATAATCGTGCCTGTTGTTCTCCGTGACCCTGGTGGAGTGATAATCGTGCCTCTGGTTCTCCGTGACCCTGGTGAAGTGATAATCGTGCCTGTTGTTCTCCGTGACCCTGGTGGAGTGATAATCGTGCCTCTGGTTCTCCGTGACCCTGGTGGAGTGATAATCGTGCCTCTGGTTCTTCGTGACCCTGTTGGAGTGATAATCGTGCCTGTTGTTCTCCGTGACCCTGGTGGAGTGATAATCGTGCCTCTGGTTCTCCGTGACCCTGGTGGAGTGATAATCGTGCCTCTGGTTCTCCATTTCTTATATATTCCCCACTGAATAGCATTTCACATAAACCCGGAGACAAAACTAAGGGAACTAGCCTATTGACATTTTAACATAAATATATGAGGCAAGACATAACGGCGCACACAGTGTAGAAGACTTAATAGGGATAACTGAAATAGTTACCTCGATATGCGAGAAACAGTTACACAGGCTCAGTTAGAATTGAGGAAACTCAGGATGTTAGAAAATATTTATTTAGCCTTAGGGTGGCTAGGAAGTGGATTGAACCTGACGACGACGAGGAGGAGGAGGAGGAGGAGGTGGAGGCTACATGCTGAACTGAAAATAAATCACTGGTTTAAAAAGGTTTACATATAGAGATACTCAGGTGTTGGACATGAAATATCTCAACTCATAGCTGTTTAAAAATTGGTCTGATAGGGAGACATGAGTCTAGAATGGAGTAAGCTGTGTGACATCAAATTAAGAGGGGGCTCCAGTAGCCATGATTTGACCCCAGCAACCACAGATAGGAAATTACACCTATACCAAAACATCTTGATATGTCTGAGGATTTCTGTTCATCAATTTATTGACGCTCATTGACTTCTCACTTGCTGTAATTAATTGCGAATTGATTATGGGAGCTGCCAGTTCCAAATGAAGGAGAAGTTGGAGAGAAATGATGGGGAATGAGGCGGGGGAAATATGTGGGATGAAGCGGGGAGGTTGTGGGAGTGGGAGAAAAGGATGACCAGCAATAGGTGAGGATGTTGTTTTGGTGACAACAGATGGGCAGTAATCGAATCGAGTCAAGGAAAAAGGCTTGGGGTGTACTTATCTATAAGTGGTTGCAGGGTTCGATTCACAGCTCCTGGTTCAGTTGTGTTTACACCTTTCTAGGCTGCCACATGTTTATCTAGAATCTGCTAAACAGTACGTCTTCAAAGGCAGTGCCTTTAAGATAGTGAAAGGCTCTTGATCCAAGGAATTAGAGCCACCTTCCACTTCTGTGGAGTAAACCTCGTTACCTCCCATTACCCCGACTCCAGGTGACCCTTACGGGTAAAGTGCTCCCCGTGGACACAACTTTAAAAAAAAAAAAGTACTAAGCTCCCTTATCCTCAGATATTCATATAATCAAATTCGAGTTGTAAAAGTTACAAAGTGAGAAAAGTGAGAAATTTATGAAATATTCTTGGAGAGGAGCAAAACCCATTTTGATTTAGACAGCGGCCGGGGAATGGGAAACAATCGGACTTGATCTGACAAAAGACTGAAATGAAACCGTGTTGCGGTATCTTTCAGACCAGTACATGTATATGTTATCTGTTAGTAGCTCGGAAGGACTGAGAACTAATGAAATGCACGTAGGAAAATG
The DNA here is from genome assembly GCF_038502225.1 of Cherax quadricarinatus. Lineage (NCBI taxonomy): Eukaryota > Metazoa > Arthropoda > Malacostraca > Decapoda > Parastacidae > Cherax > Cherax quadricarinatus. The sequence goes on along the minus strand of NC_091360.1, from coordinate 5,851,533 downwards.
AGGGTTTGTATAGACTAAGCATAAGTTTGTACTGATACTGGTAGAATTACCGACAATATGTTAGGTAAAAGGACAGAAGTGCAATTAATGTGACATTTTATTGTGGCAACGTTTCGCTCTCCAGGAGCTTTATCAAGACGGTTTGATAAAGCTCCTGGAGAGCGAAACGTTGCCACACTAAAATGTTACATCAGTTGCACTTGTGTCCTTTTATCTAACATAAGCATAAGTTTGTAAGATTTATCTGTTATCTTACGTGTTCATGACACAGAGAGGATCACCAATCCAACCAGAAAGCAAGAGAACAGAGTTTTTATTTCACACACACAGAAGCGTAGTACCTTCCTGGATAGTTACTGTTAACCAGCCTACTAATGTAATATGTAAACATTGTACGTAATGAACCTCCATGATCATTAATCACTAAAATAAAGGCAAGATAAAAAATCTCGGTACCAAATTCGTGTCCAAACATACTAATTAAGACACATTTTCCCATTACCAGCCACTGCTCTTTTGAGGTTTGGTCGAGACTCCACTCTACATCACAGTCACTGGAATATTTACTCATGCTCCACCACGCCTAATTGAATTCACAAAAATTACGCTTCAGCATTCACGCTGAAATGAGCAGAGTTTGTTCGTGACTGTGAAAGGTGTTACGGTTCTGTACCAGAGTGGTATTGTTGCCTCTTAGAGTAACGGTGTGACAGGTTGCAGTACAAATGTAGCAAAGTAATACCTGGGAGGTGTTACTTTGCGACTTTCTCTTGGCGTAATAGTGTGACGGGTTAGCGTCATGAAACTGACGCATTTAGCGTAAGGGTTCGATATACGGGAGGTGTTACTTCCTCATAGTGTAAAAATGTTACTGCTTGTATAATTTTGACTTCTACAAATTTGTTTACGAATATCCTCAATTTCTCGTTATATATTTATGGAGAGGAATCCTCCAGAAAAACCATTATAAACAATTGTTGCTTTTTCAGTGAAAAAACGAAAAATGTGCAAATCCTGAGCAAACTCTTTTTAGGTAGTGTTCGTAACTGTATCAGTTTTAAGTTTTAATGGATCAAATCGTCCCCTCCATGATCTTTATGATACATCTAACTCCTGTCTCTCAGAGCACACTTTTAGCTTCCCAGCAACATTTATCAGCAAGTTAGCTTAGGTAGGTAAGATTAGTAAGGAAACAGGACAAGAGCTTCCTGACGGGGCCTAGTCGTATGGTTACCTGCCGCTGGAGTTTTTGGTCATCTCACCGAGGCTTCTCACTGCTTTACCCGTCCACCTCTTTTACATATTAATAGAACATTAAAAGGCTCATGATAGTGAGGATCTGCCTTATAAAAAAAGGCCTGAAGTTGACGTATTTAATGACGCCTATTAATATTATCATAAGATTTTTGTTCAAAGCTATTATAACTATCAGACTACAGTGGCAGAGTGTATTAGAAATAACTTCAGCACTGTATACGACACTTCGTGCTCAGTGCTTTCATAATATCTTGATGCCGGGTGCGGGGATGATTGTGTTGTGTGTTGTGTGTGTTGTGTGTGTGTTGTGTGTGTGTGTGTGTTGTGTGTGTTGTGTGTGTTGTGTGTGTGTTGTGTGTGTTGTGTGTGTTGTGTGTGTGTGTGTGTTGTGTGTGTGTGCTGTGTGTGTGTGTGTTGGGTGTGTGTGTGTTGTGTGTGTGTGTGTGTTGTGTGTGTGTGTGTGTAGTGTGTGTGTGTGTGTGTGTGTGTGTTTGTACTCACCTATTTGGGGTTGCAGGAATCGATTCATAGATCCTGGTCCCGCTTCTTTACTGATCGCTACTAGGTCCTCTCTCTGCTCCATGAGCTTCATCAAACCTCGTCTTAAGACTATGTATGGTTCCTGCCTCCAGTATGTCACTTTCTAGACTATTCCACTTCCTGACGACTATGTGATTGAAGAAATAATTCTTAACATCTCTTTGACTCGTCTATGTCTTCAACTTCCAACTGTGACCTCTCGTTTTTGTGTCCCATCTCTGGGACATCCTGTCTTTCCATCCCACTAGGGATGATAAAAACTAGTGTTTTTTTCCGCATATGTATACAAAACTATATATATATATATATATATATATATATATATATATATATATATATATATATATATATATATATATATATATATATATATATTACATTCACTCATGAACATAGTATGAAACATAATGCGTGTGAATTTCATACATGATAAAGTAAGAGAAAATCCAGACAACACTTTCTGGAGATGGTAATATATCTAGGATACCAGTTTTTTTTTTTTTTTTTTTTTTTTTTTTTTTTTTTTTTTTTTTTTTTTTTTTTTTTTTTTTTTTTCCTGCCTCACTCACCGGCAGTGTAATCCTCTCTTATGCAAAGGCCTCACATCCTCCGCATATATCATATTTATGACTCCAGCTCTCTTGTAAATCACGAGAAAGTTAATAATGTCGATTGATTCTGTATGTATACTAACTCAAGTGCACATTCCTACGCCTAAAGCAGTACACATACAGATACACACATACATATGACGTGCCGAATAGGTAAAACTTGCGATTTTGGCTTAAATAGCAACGCTATTCTGGCCGAATAAGGCAAGCGAAAATTTCTGTATGCAATAATTTCGGAAAAAATCATTCTGAACCTAACGAAAAATATATATTTCATTGTATTTATTTTTAAATTTTGCACAATTACCTAAAATATATTTAGTTGGATTAGGATAAATTAAATTACGCTTGTTATAATAGGGTTAATTAAGTTTTCTAAGGTTCTTTTGGTACAAAATTATTAATTTTGACATTAACATAAATGAAAAAAAATCTTTAAATGTATAAGAGAAATTTTCAGAAAGGCCTTAATTTTAAACGAGTTTTTTGCTAATTAAACAATTTTACCTATTCGGCACGATATATATATATATATATATATATATATATATATATATATATATATATATATATATATATATATATATATATCAACACACCGGCCGTATCCCACCGAGGCGGGGTGGCCCAAAAGGAAAAACGAAAGTTTCTCCTTTTACATTTAGTAATATATACAGGAGAAGGGGTTACTAGCCCCTTGCTCCTGGCATGCATACGCACACCTGATTGGTCCCAGGTTCGATCCCTGGCCAAGTTTCATTAGCCTTCCTGCCCCTGTTCATCTATCGCAGCAAATGACTGTTAGTCGATCGTTTGGATCACATCGTCTAGTAGAAAGTAAATGATGAACCATAGATCAAAACAAGTTCTCCTCTGACTATGAACTAGTAATCACTAAATAAACTAAGAGCCTAAGGCGGAACAGGACGGCTATATATAGGCAGGAAGAGGTGGTAGTAGTAGTAGTAGTAGTAGTAGTAGTAGTAGTGCAAGAATTGTATATAATACCGACAGGATGAAATTAAGACACATGCACAACGCCCGGGCATCCCCATCGTAGACGTTTCGCCATCCAGCCAGCCACTGGATGGCGAAAGTCGGACCGAAACGTCGTCGTAAGCTTCTCTCTTTTATGTGCGGGTTATTTGTGTATTGTTCCAGTCACGGTATTGTGCATTTTTGTTATTTAAGAGCCTAAGGGCTCGGTAAGCCTTTTTCGCCATATATAACAGTTCACAATGAGTAAAAGTTTCCCAAGTAAGTTTTCTAATGCTGCATATGTGTATATCTTGTACATTTTTTGATATAATGTACCTTATGTAATACAGGGAGAGTTCTGTTAATATCTTTTTGTTTTACAAGAACATATTAAAGGGAATTATATTTATGTATTGAACTGCGTCTACTGGACTCGGAATTTATTAGATTATATCGCGATTAGCATTTGTAATATGACAGTCATGTAATCAAGATAACAGAATATCGGCACTGATTGTTGCAACCTATGAAGATAGCTGAAAGCTGGTGATGATGGCCGGGATCACTAATGATGTCAGCAACGTTTTCTGTAAACAGTCTGAATAATCAAACGATTCTGGTGCTTTGTAAATCACACCAATCAACACTTCTTCTTTAATAAAAGTGTTATCACTTCTGTACGCGCTTTTGTGTAACCAGTGGTGCCGCGTTTGTGTATTTAAATACACCTCATGTGCAATTGATTTGTCACTGCGAATATACATATTCATTCGACATTAACAACGAGTTTAAACCTCTGCTCTCTCCTCTGCTGCTTTGACCAGTCAGGCAGTCGAAGGTTCTCCCGGCACAAAGGCAGTATGCCAGTGAAGGCTGACAAGATGAATCTGACTATGAATACGCGAGTTTCTGCTGCGGAGGAGGGAGACATTTGTATTGTCAAAAAAACACTGATACTTCTTGCAGGTGTCATGAATTTAACTTGATACACACACCTAAATTAAGACTCTGAAGACGGAGTACTAAAAGTAGGAATTCTGCTCTTGTATCGAAGAGGAGTACTTGAGAGATAACTCAAGTACATCTCGGCTCTCTTAGCTTTAAACACTATAGGCGAGAAACAGCAACCATAGCTCTAATTCTGTACTTACAAATAAGTAATTCATGAGACATACACAACGAATGAGAAAGTAATACGGCTTTATGCACGTGCTGTAGTAGATACAGCAACGGCAACACGACCTGACAAAATATCACAATAGATAATGAACGGTCTACCAGTGAAGACGTATATAAGAAAACTGCCGGATACCTGGAAAATAAAAAAGACGACCTAAATCTACAAATGAAAAGCATAAACAAGGAGGTGATTCACAGAATGAACCAGAAATGTGAGTCTTATTTTTTATGCCAATTTAAGGGCCACTTCCGGCTGGCGGAGATCAGAAAAAAAATGAGAAGGTTGGGGAGTTAAGATTTTCTGAGCGTGAATTTACAGGCCAGAATACACATTACCGACAAAATAAAGAATTAGACACGTGTAGAACATCGGAATACCTTTATTTTTAGACGTATCGTTATCTAGTGTCTTTATCAGTACAAATCCAAAGACATTTGTATTGATAAAGCCACTGGATGGCCGAAACGTCTACAATACAGATACCCCAATGGAAATACAGGACCCCAATGGAAATAAGTAAAGGACCCCAATGGAAATAAGTCACTCTGTCTGACTTTTTTGGGTTATCCTAGGTTCTCTACACATATGCTGCTATGTATGATAATTCTATGTAACTGTATTGTGTATACCTGAATAAATTTACTTACTTACTTACCCAGATGTTAAACATGTGTCTAATTCATCAAGCCTGAAGAATAAGCCTGTATGAGCACTTGTATGAGTGACGGCAGTGATAAGTGCTAACATACAACAATGCATGACTAACACTTTGCATTATCATCATCATCTACAAACGTAAACGTTTACGGAAGATGAAAATAGTTGGACGATACAGAGGATGGAGAAAAAAGTCTTTCTTCAGATATTTAATAATCCCAGAGGAATACTATCCTAGGATAATCACAGAAGTTCACCATGGGCTTATTTCTGTTGTGCACCTTCCGTTTTCTTCTGAAGTTATGCTACTACAACAGTTGATTAACTAACAGGCACCTGTTTGTTGTTAGATAAACAGGAGCAACAAATGTAAGGAGATTTAGCCGTTTGCTTCCTTTGTCTTCTTTATCTCTTGTCTTTCTTCCCATTCCCTTCTTTCTCTTCTTCCATTCCCTCTTTCCTCTTCTCCCGTCGTCTCTTCCTTCTCCTTACCTTTTCTCATTTTTCCTTCAAATCTCTCCCTTTCCTCACCTCTTCTATCTTCTCTTCCTCTCTTACACTATCTTTTCCTTCTCCCTCCTCACATTTTCCTTCTTCCTTTTTCTCGCCCCCTCCCCTCTCCACTCTTTTTCCCTTTTCCCTCTCCACTCTTCTTCCCCCGTCCCCCTTCCCCTCCCTCCTGCAGCTCGTGGTCCATGTACCACCAGGGGCCAGGAGCTACCTCGTGTCCTGGAGTCACATGTGATGTTTTTCCTCGTAAGAAGTTCCAAAGTTCTTCCTATTCCAACCCTTCTCTGCCTTGTCTCTCTCCATCAAAAAATCTTTGTTTCTTTCTTTATCTTTCTATTTTCTATTCTTTCTTCCTTTTTTTCATTCTTCTTGTTTTCTTTTGTCTTCCTTTTCTTCTCTCTCTTTGACTTCTCGTTCTTCTTTCATTCCACTACTCTTTCACTTTCCTTATTACTTGTTATCTTTCCCATCTTCTCCATCCCTTTCTCTTACTCTCACATTTCCCTCCCCTCCCTTCCTTTTTCCTTCACTTCATCTACTATAGTTCTCTCTCTCCCTCCTATTCATCCTATTCATCCATTATTCCTTTTCCATCCCTTCTCTCGCTTCATTTCCTCCGTTTTCCTGCTTCTCCGTCCTTTCACCTTTCTTTTCATCATTTCCTCTTTGCATTCTTCTTTTCTTCTCCATCTCTCCCCTACCTCCATCTTTCTTCCATATTCCTCCACCTCCATCTTTCCTCCTTCCTCAATCTCCCTTTCTTTCTCCTCTACCTCCATATTCCTCCCCTCTTCCTTCCACCAACTTCCCCCGTCTTCCTTCCACCAACTTCCCCCGTCTTCCTTCCACCAACTTCCCCCGTCTTCCTCCACCTTCATCTGCCTCCCAATCCATCTTGCTCTCTCTATCCCCTACAGCTATCGTCCTCTTTCTCCATGTTTGCCCTCTTCCACCACCTCCATCTTTCTCTCCTCTTCTACCCCTTTCACCCCACTCGCCTCCATCTTTCTCCAATTTTCTTTTTTCCCTACAGGTTTCTACCTTCTTCCTCCCTATTCCTTCCATCTTTCTCCCTTCTCTCTTCCTTCTTCCATCTCCCTCCCTTCTTCCTTTTTCTTTCTCCTTTCTTCTTCCACCTTACTTCTTCTATCCCTCTTCCTTTCTTCTCCCCTTCTCCCTTTTTCTTCCTTTCCTCCCTTTTCCTCCTTTTTTCTTCCTCCCATCTTCTTCCTTCACTCCTGCTAACACTTCCTTCGTACCGCTAAGTTCACCCATATCAGAATATCGACCGCTGCTCCTGAACGATACTTTTTGCAACTCTCCTTCCCACAACATTCCCTTTCTTTAATGGCCTCTCCCTCCATTTCTAATACCTTTCCATTCTCTCTCCTTTCTAATACCTTTCCATTCCCTCTCCTTTCTAATACCTTTCCATTCCCTCTCTAATACCTTTCCATTCCCTCTCCTTTCTAATACCTTTCCATTCCCTCTCCTTTCTAATACCTTTCCATTCCCTCTCCTTTCTAATACCTTTCCATTCCCTTTCCTTTCTAATACCTTTCCATTCCCTCTCCTTTCTAATACCTTCCCATTCCCTCTCCTTTCTAATACCTTTCCATTCCCTCTCCTTTCTAATACCTTTCCATTCCCTCTCCTTTCTAATACCTTTCCATTCCCTCTCCTTTCTAATACCTTTCCATTTTTTTCGGACAGCACTTCACATATTTTCGAAGAAAAAATCGGCCTCGAAATAAACTTTAGATCTGTGACTTTCAGTTTGACGTCATGAAGTGCTTGAACAACGTGAATGATTTTTTTTTTTTTTGGGGGGGGGGGGGGATGGGAAGGGGGAACGGGGGGGGGGAAGGGTCGAAACTTTTTGGAATATCGGTCAAATCGTGCGGGAAATTCCTGGCCAAGGTTTGCTTGTAGCCCGAGGCGGGGAAATAATGGCAGGGAAATTTAATATGCCTGCCTAGAAGGTGGAGTGACTTTTACATTTTTTATACTCTTTAATTCTCTCTCTCTCTCTCTCTCTCTCTCTCTCTCTTTCTCTCTCTCTCTCTCTCTCTCTCATTATTATGTTATACTTCACAAATGTGATTACTTAAGGTCTCAAACCTTTGTAAATTTTCCTCCTGCTATCATCTTCCTTCTCCTATCTTCTTCCTGCTATCTTGCTGTCTTCCTCTTGCTACCCTGATAACTTCCTCCTGGTACTCTGTTATCTTTCTCCTGCTTTCCTGGTATTTTCCACCTGCTACCCAGTTGTTTTCTTCCTATCCTGATATCTTCCAGCTTTCCTGTTATCTTTCTCCTACTTCCCTGTTATCTTCCTGCTTTCCTGATATCTTCTTCCTGTTATCTGTCTCATGCTTTCTAGTTTTCTTTCTGGTATCCTGATATCTTCCTGCTATTTTTCCATTCTTTAAGTTTGTTCCTTCTATCCCTTCTTTTCCTTTATTTTCCCCGCTTCTACCTCCTGCTTCTACTCATCTACTACCCTTCCTCCTTTCCTTCATTTTCTCTTTTTATTTTCCTCTTCTCCACCCACTCCATCCCTCCTTTATCCGTCCTAATCCTCCTTATCCTTCCTCTTTTTCCACCTGACTTCCTCCTCCACACATACTTATCCTCCTCCACATATTCTTTTCTTCCACACATTCTTATCTTCCACACATTCTTATCTTTTCCACACATTCTTCTCCACCACACATCATTCTCCACCACACATCCTTCTCCACCACACATCCTTCTCCACCACACATCATTCTCCAACACACATCATTCTCCACCACACATCCTTCTCCACACATCCCTCTTTATACATCCTCCACCTTCCCTTACTTTTCTTCCTCTCCCTCACCTACCTCTTCCTCCACTCCCTTACCTACCTCTTCCTCCACTCCCTTACCTACCTCCTCTTCCTCTTCTCCCTCACCTACCTCTTCTTCCTCTTCTCCCTCCTCACTCCTCTCCATCGCTCTAAAACTTCAGTAATTGAAAGTATCTCTGCTTTTGATAGCGAGTTTGTTAAACGAGAAGATCTTCAAACATTTTCTCTCACTCAAACTTAGAAAAACACTTGAAGGAGAAAATTAGACAATTTTTTCTGTCGCAGGTGAGATATAATTGTGAGAATAGTAGAGAGAGCGAGAGAGAGAGAGAGATAAAGACGAAAAGGGTAGGAATAAGAATCTGAGGTAAGTGTGTCATGTATATAAAAGAATAGAATAGGAGAATAAGAATAAGAAAAGAATTAGAATGAGAGATCTAAATTATTAGAATTAGAAAAAAGTATAGAAATAAGAGTACGAGTATGAGCAGGAGAGAATAAGTATAAAAGAACAATAAATAACAAGAATAATGAGAATAAGGGAAAAGGATCATACTCAAGCAAGAATATAATGGTATTATCAGCCCAGGTAAACGCTCTTCAAATTCCTTCTCTTCGAGAAAAAAACATCAATAATGTGTTTTTTTTTAAATATTGACGTAAAATAAATTTGATAATCCAAGGACAATGTTGATATTTGTGTCACAAGATTCCATGTACAAAATGCGCCAGAACTTTTTTTGGGAAAACTGTAATAGTTTTTGAATTGTGATTACAAGAGTATAAATATAGCAGTAACACTGACTAGGCCTACACTGTTCAGTTTATTCACGTAAGGGAATTTACTCATCCCATTGGTTAAGATTTGTTAAAATTTGTTTAAATTGGTTAAAAGTCGTTACAAATGAATAGTAGAATGATATATAACTCTGCCAAAATAAGAGGACAAGTGTTGTAAAGGGAACTCGCTCACTACCTCAGCCAAGGGACGGATCAAAGAGTCTGTAATTTATGTGTGTCAACGAGTGAATAAACTAACGGGTAGCGTTATTGTGTAACTTTAATAATAGACTAGGTAAGTACTTGAGTGGATGGGTCAATGTTAGATTTGCCTAGCATAGGCCAGTAGGTTTGCTGTAGTGATATTTATGTTCTTATGGATCGCCAACAGGAATAGCCTGGTTAACCAGGCAAGTACCACTAGAGCGTGGCCCAGGGCAAGTCTGCACAAGGTGGATCTCTCAGACCTGGTTACACGTCCTTCACTGGTAAACAAAGATTCGAATCTTTTAGGAAAATGTTACTGACTAAAGTTTGAACTCAAGTCCAGGCCTGAACAAACTAAATCTAGTCATAATACATAAGACACATGCGTTAAGTATCTTTTTTCAAAATTATCGAATATGTGTCTTATATACCAATTTGTGGGTATTATATATCATTAACATATTCATAAATACAGTTTGTAAAACTTTTAAGCTATGTTAAAAGATCAGTTCAAGTTTATCAGACTTGTCTTCCTTAACAGACAAAGTTTTAGCTTTCGGAACAATGGAGATACAGACCAGTAGGTGTACTTGCCCATGCATAACGAGGGAGATATTAATTCTTTTAATGTTTATATCAGATGCAGCAAAGTTTGGGTCATCTCCACTATATAAGACACTAACTGCATATCATATATATATATATATATATATATATATATATATATATATATATATATATATATATATATATATATATATATATATATATATATATATATATATATAATATCGTGCCGAATAGGCAGAACTTGCGATCTTGGCTTAAATAGCAACGCTCATCTTGCCATATAGGACAAGTGAATATTTGTGTATGAAATAATTTCGCCAAAATCACTCTGAACCTAACGAAAAAAAATATATTTCACTCTGTTTGTTTAGTATTAAATTATTGTAAATAAATCTAAAATATATTTAGTTGGGTTAGGCTAAAAAAAATTGTTCTTGTTATAATAAGGTTAGGTAAGTTTTCTAAGATTCTTTTGGTGCAAAATTATAAATTTTTACATCAGCATTAATGAAAAAAATATATCTTTAAAAGTATAAGAGAAAATTTTAGAAAGGACTTAATTTTAAATGAGTTCTTGCTAATTGACCAGTTTTACATATTCAGCACGACATATGTATATATATATATATATATATATATATATATATATATATATATATATATATATATATATATATATATATATATATATATATATTATACAAACTTTAGCTAAAAAACCTGTTTTAGTTAGGTTAGGAGATCTTTCTAAATTTGTTTTGTTTCAAAAATGAAAACCATTATATGATTGTTAATGAAAAAATTTATTAGTCTAAAAAATTTGTTGGGAAATTTTTAAGGGAGTTAGGCCTATTCGGCAAGTTTAGTACGACATGTATATAATTCAGACAGTGACTCAGTGGTTAGGATGGTGGAATGTCATTTTCACAGACCCTAGCTAGAATCTCCCGAAATTCTGTGGATTTTCACGAATATTATTTAATTATATTTTTTCAAGAAATTCGTGAAAGCAACAGAACATTGTTAAATATACATGAGTTAGCTCTCACGACCCAGATCTGACACAATCATTACGTTACCATTTGTGTATGTAGGAGTCGAGGCTCGTCTCCTGACACCTCCTCAAAAGCTATAATAGCCTGGACTATTGATTCGTGGTATCTAAGGGCCCTATTATACTTTTAAAACTGGGATGAAGATTGTGCGTGCGGAGACGGCTATACGGGGAAGGGGAGCAGCAGTTCAAGATCCTGTTTTTACCCGACTGCCGCCTTGTGTGTTGGGAAGAGTTTTCTGTACCCAACACAAGTCTTCTGTTTGTTTTTCTCATTTGTAATGTGTGGCTCATGGGCTACACAGAAAAGGGGCAATACTCTTTTGAGAGGGGAAGGGGGTGAATGTGTGTAGTGAGATAGGTTGTAAATTTTCTCTTACACTCTTGTTCGTCTCTTCCTCCGATCTTCCTCCCCTACCTATGACCTCTCCTCCTCTCTTTCCCACATGATCTCTGTCTTTCCCGTCTTCCCCTCTCACTTCCACTCATCTTCCCGTCCCTACGTGCTGTACTTTCATCCCTCCCTCCCCATTACCCCACCACCTAGCGCCCCCCCCCCCGCTCTCATCCCCTGAGCACCCACAACTCTTCCAAAACCTGCTACTTAACTCTGAACAGCCGTATCACCACCGTTATGAAGCAACAACATATCAACAGTAACATAGCAAGTCAGTTTCAGGTTCATGAGAGCATCCTGGCCTCTGTTGTGACTTCCGCTGGGCCTCGCTGGGAATTTCAATCTCGCGGTATTTACTAACTCAACTTGGGCTGAATTCCTGCAGTTTGGACTGGAATATGACAGTGAGGTCCATTGTAGTTCCCTACGGCTCGTCCCTTTGTTTGGCACTCGCTGTGGTGTTGTTTTTCATCGCTGGAGCCTGGTAATCATGTGTTGGGCAGTATGTTGCTGAGTATGTGTGAATGATCCGAGTCTGTCTGTCTCTCTCTCTCTCTCTCTCTCATATATATATATATATATATATATATATATATATATATATATATATATATATATATATATATATATATATATATATATATATATATATATATATATATATATATATATATATATATATATATATAATATATATATATATAATATATATATATATATATATATATATATATATATATATATATATATATATATAATGTATATATATATATATATATATATATATATATATATATATATATATGTATATATATATATATATATATATATATATATATATATATATATATATATATATATATATATATATATAAATGATTTTGCGGGTTTAAGTTAAGAGTTCCTAACATAGTATAATTGCTATTTCCTGCCCGTCTTGTTGTATACAAGTTATATTCTTTATATTCTTGCGGTACTCTAAGTGGAGCCAAGTGTGGTACCATGAAAGTTTTAATCATGTAAGTAAAAGTAAGACCAACCATAGGTCTCCGGTATTGAAGGTACTGCTAGAATATCAGATATATCCAGCTGTGGCCCAAATGAGCGGTAAATCGTCTTCCCCGTTCTATATGTTGTCTATAAATTGCGGATTAGATGAGTGTTTGGGGGATGGGTGGGGGGTAGGCAATCTAAGGAAGTGATCACACTCAAGGTGTAAGTTCGGTTGTGACTTCTTCAGAGTTTTGCAGTTACACTTTGGTAAACTGCCTCCCCCAGGAGTGCATTCTGTATGATACAGTCGTATGGTATCTCACCACACAGGAGAAGAATCGTACACTAGGCCATGCAATCTGTTGCCCTTAGCTAAGAGTGTTCAGCAAGGTGATGTTATCAAGTCTTCTCTGGTGTGTATTCCTTGCCTTGCAGCTGAGTAATACACCTGGGTAAGTCTCTATAATTCTGGCAACACTTAGTTATGGCGCTGACGGTCGGCCGTTCATCCTATTAGAGGAAGTTTTAAGAAGTCTTGCCGAAGAAATTATCGCAGCTGGGTGGTTCCAACTTACAGGAAAATATTTATTACTCATATGGAATACCTTATGCAAAATAAAGTTGATGTTATATCTATACATGTTAGGAAAGAGAGAGGATTAAAACACCTGGGAAGATTAAATCCTTCCTTCTGCTATACTCTAAACATATATCATAGGTTCTGCTAGAGCGGATTTGTAGTCAATGGTTCGCTCGACGCAGTGAACCATTGACTATGAATGTACTGTGATCCCATTCAGACGTAGTGCTGGTGGAGCATTTTGTTGGAGCATGGTGGTGATCCAAAGAAAATTTCTTATAGAACAGAATAACCACACACTGCAAGCGTATTCACGCTTGTAAATAAAAAAAACAAGAAAATAATTTCCAGCCTTGATATACTGCAGAAAACTCCCTATAACATTTTAAACTCAAAAATTATGCCTCTGGAAAGTTTTTTATTGCAGTGCAAATATCACGTGTGTGTGTGTGTGTGTGTGTGTGTGTGTGTGTGTGTGTGTGTGAGACTGTGTGCTCACCTATGTGTAGATGCAAGGGGTTGAGCCACAGCCTCTGGCTCCGCCTCTTTACTGGTAACTACTAGGTCCACTTTCTCCCGGTTCCAAGAACCTTTATAGTGCCTCTTCTCGAAGCTCAGTATACCTCCCACCTTTACTCTGTATGTGTGTGTTTAGAGCATTGCCAACAACACACATCAAACATCCTGATATTGACTCAAACTCGATATCTAAATACATTAATGCGAGTTTGAATACAACACCTACCAACTTGTCTGGTTCAGTTAACCTTTATATAAACAGCTCTTGAAAAAAGTTTTTACTTCATTGTTTTGTTGTTCCGATGTTCGCTGACTCAAAGATGTTTTCTCTTCCATTTTACTGTTCTGTATCCTGTTTCATTCTGTCGTCAAACTTACATTTGAAATTGGTTCTGGGTGGACTGAAACGCTGCCTTATTTTCATCTCCAGATTGAAGGTTGTGAATTATTGTTCTCGCAATATAGCATTTATTTTCCCTGGAATATTTTACAAAATTCTTGCCAAACTTTCTTGTCATCCTCCGTGAGTTGTTCCCTTCGTTTTTTTCGTATTATTTCTTGGAAACCAAGCAGTGGCAGCTTCTGCATGTATTTATGTCCAAAATATTTTATTGGAATTTGTTTGCGGCCAGTATCTCAATGATGGTCTTGGAAAATCCCTTCAGAATTGGGATGTGTGCTTGCAAGTAGGTGGGAGGGAGGAAGGGAAGATGGGTGGGAGGGGGACTGAATGGGGGAGAGAGAATGAGAGAGAGAGAATGTGTGTGTGTGTGAGAGAGAGAGAGAGAGAGAGAGGGAGAGAGAGAGAGAGAGAGAGAGTCATATTTTATGGATAGAACTATTTAATAATAATTTTCGCTTAGTGAGATAAACTGGAAAGGGAGACACTAGGTTGTCTATTTCCATTACCCTAATGCACTTGCCTTATATCTGATGAGTAAGTCAAGTGTTCAGTACTCTGGTATCTTTATTTCCGAAAGGTTTCGCCTACATAACAGACTTTACCTCTCCACTGCTTCTGCTGACTCTAGAATAAGAAAATGACTAAAATTAGAGCCAGCAGAAGCAGTGAAGAGGTAAAATCTGCTATGTAGGCGAAACCTTTCTGAAATAGATACCAGTGTGTTGCACTTGTGTCTTATTCATCAATTTACCAATATTATACATCATTATAACAAACCATATTTGCTATTGTTCATTTCTTTTGTTGAAAGTATAGTAATAATAATAGATGTATCTATCAAGTCCAAGGAAGTAGGTCGGTAGACAGCAACCGCCCAGGGAGGTACTACCGTCCTGCCAAGTGAGTGTAAAACGGAAGCCTGTAATTGTTTTACACGATCCACAAAGGAGGAGACCAAACAGAGTTGAATAACTATAGGCCAATATCCAACTTACACCCTCTCTCAAAAATCTTTGAAAAACTAATTCATAAACGAATCTACTCCTACCTTATCTCCCAGAACATACTCAACCCCTGCCAATTTGGATTCAGGCCTAATAAAAATACTAATGATGCTATTATACACATGCTAGAACATATATACACTGCAATAGAGAAAAAAGAAGTCCCACTGGGGATCTTCATTGACTTACGTAAAGCTTTTGATACAGTTGACCATGACTTGCTCCACGTAAAATTGTCACACTATGGTATAAGAGGGCACTCCCTCAATTACCTCAAGTCATACCTCAGCAACAGAAGCCAATATGTGTACGCAAATGGGGCAAACTCTTCTGCGCAACCAATTACAGTTGGTGTCCCACAGGGAAGTGTCCTTGGCCCTCTTCTCTTTCTCCTATACATAAATGACCTTCCAAATGCTTCGCAATTACTCAAACCCACACTATTTGCAGATGACACTACATACGTCTTCTCTCACCCGAGCCCAGTCACACTAGCCAATACTGTAAATACCGAATTACAGAAAATATCTACCTGGATGAGGACTAACAAACTTACACTAAACATTGACAAAACCTACTTCATTCAGTTTGGTAACAGAGCTACAGATGTCCCTCTTAACATAATGATAAACGGATCACCTATCACAAAGCTAACAGAGGGAAAATTCTTAGGAATCCACCTTGATAATAGACTCAAATTTCATACACATATACAACAAATTTCTAAGAAAATTTCCAAGACTGTAGGCATACTATCGAAGATACGGTACTATGTTCCACAGTCAGCCCTCCTGGCCCTATATCACTCTCTTATTTACCCCTATCTCACCTATGGAATTTGTGCATGGGGCTCAACAACAGTTAACCATCTCAGACCACTAATTACCCAACAAAAGGCTGCAGTTAGAATGATAACAAATTCTCACTACAGGCAGCACACTCCACCAATATTCAATACACTAAACCTACTCACCATACAAAACATCCATACTTATTACTGCACCTATTACATACATAGAACACTTAACTCTGATATTAACCCTCCCCTCAAACATCTCCTTGCCAACCTCAACAGAACACATGACCATAACACAAGGCACAGATCACTCTTTGATGTTCCTCGTGTTCATCTCACACTATGCAAAAACTCAATGCACATAAAAGGCCCTAAAATCTGGAATTCATTACCTGTAAATATAAAAGAAACACTACCTGTTTATAAATTCAAGTCTCTACTCAAAGATCACTTACTCACCCAAAACCAAATAAATACTGAATAACTGAACCTTATAAATTGTATATCTTAAATGTTTCTCACAATTATATCACATAAATGTTAAACCTAAAACCCAATCTAACTTTATTATTTTTTAAATACACTACCTAACAGAATCCTTCATATGACCTGTCTTTGTAATACTCACTTGTGCTTTATAGTAATCTGTTTACATTAATGTTTTATCACTGACTTCATCATTGCTTAATTAATCTTAAGTTAATTTTAAGCCAGCCCGTAATGCTATGCATAGTATAAGTGGCTTTGGCATACTGCTCTTATCTGTATTTTTTTGTACCTCTGTATGTGTGCACAAATTTATAATAAATAAATAAATAAATAAATAGTAGGATTGCCGGTGTCTTTCTGTCTCATAAACACGCAAGATTTAAGGTACGTCTTGCTACTTCTATTTACACTTGGGTCACACTACACATGCATGTACAAGCCTAAATATGCACACCCCTCTGGGGTTTCTTCAATTTTTCTTACTAGTTCTTGTTCTTATTTATTTCCTTTTTTCTCCATGGGGAAGCGGAACAGAATTCTTCCTCCGTAAGCCATGCGTCTCGTAAGAGGCGACTAAAATGCCCGAAGCAAGGGGCTAGTAACCCCTTCTCCTGTATATATTACTAAAGCTTAAAAAAGAAACTTTCGTTTTGTCTTTTAGGGTCACCCTGCCTCGGT
Organism: Cherax quadricarinatus; assembly: GCF_038502225.1. Classification (NCBI taxonomy): domain Eukaryota; kingdom Metazoa; phylum Arthropoda; class Malacostraca; order Decapoda; family Parastacidae; genus Cherax; species Cherax quadricarinatus. The sequence goes on along the minus strand of NC_091360.1, from coordinate 5,834,494 downwards.
AGGATACAGCCGGTTTGTTAAAAGAAAGTAACAGTAGTATCTATCAAGCAGCCTTAGAAAGGCAATGGTCTGTTTTCCATAGTGCTTCTCAAGGTCTTTCTGCTTCATGGTACCATCTTCGTGTATGGACTCCGGGGAAGGTGTAACTACCCTCTATTTCCCTGAATCAAATCAGATTACACCACATTTTCCAGGTGGGAGATGAGTGAGCCCTACGGGATTAGTACTTCTCCATGGATAAAATTTGAACACAATTTTATTATTATTATTATTATTATTATTATTATTATTATTATTATTATTAGTTCATAGGGGGAATGGAAGGCAGTTAATTAGGATCCAAGGAGGGAAGGTCAAGTTCATTTCCTCTGACCATGAGCACCTTGCCGGTATCAAGGAACCTCCCTTGAGGAGTCGCGTTCAAGAAAAGACAGCACTAATGGGCTTGCCAGCACAACTTCCTAGTGAGGAGGAAGGAAGAAGTCAGATAGTATCAAGAACTTAAAGAACGAGGTCTGCAAGAACTTTGCATTGTTTTGAAGCCCCTAATGATTTGTTGCTGTTTCTGCCTTTTTTTTGCGAATGTTGTCGTACCACAGCTATCAGTATGTATCTGAGATCCCCGTATGTACCGCTGTTCAGTGTACCCCAAGTACAGACATGTACCCACACAGCTAAGTGTACCCTAAGTACAAGCACGTACCCCACAGCTAAGTGTACCATAACCACAGCTTGCATACAGCAGGGATGCAATGCTAGAGTGTACCCTCGGTAGAAGCACATACCAGAGTAAGCACACAGTTGCCGCTGCTTAGCTCAGTGTACCTTGGAAGTAAGCCAATACCACAACTAACACACAGTACCTCTGTAAAGATAAGGGTACCCTCGGTACAAGCACATACCACAACTAACCTAAAGTTATGAGCATAATTTATGAACTCGTCTTAAGATTATTGACCTGGATCGAAGCGGTGTTATACAGACACCTCTGAAGAACATCCGACGTTTCGCTCTAGAGGGTAAGGCTATTCTCCAAAATGCTCCTCTGCAACGTTTCTTTTTTCATGACTGGTTGTGCAGTTGGTGGATTTGATGTAACCTAATTAGATTATTTGTTGTTAAATCAAAGAATTCGATAAGGTGTCATTTATCTCAGGAAGTAGTCCGTTATCACTTGTGTGTGTACTCGCCTAATTGTACTCACCTAATTGTGGTTGCAGGGGTCGAGACTCGGCTCCTGGCCCCGCCTCTTCACTAACCGCTACTGGATCCTCCCTCTCCCTGCTCCATGAGCTTTATCATACCTCGTCATAAAACTATGTATAGTTCCTGTCTCCACTATATCGCTTGCCAGACTATTGCACTTCCTAACAACCCTGTGGCTGAATAAATACTTCCTAACATCCCTTTGCCTCATCTGAGTCTTCAGCTTCCAATTGTGACCCTTTGTTTCTCTGTCCCATCTCTGGAACATCCTGTCTCTGTCCACCTTGTCTATTCCACGCAGTATTTTGTATGTCCATGTCTCCCCTGACCCTCCTGTCCTTCAGTGTCGTCAGACCGATTTCCCTTAACCTTTCTAAATAGGACATTCCTCTGAGCTCTGGAATCAGCCTTGTTGCAAACCTTTGCACTTTCTCCAATTTCTTGACGTGTTTGACCAGGTGTGGGTTCCAAACTGGTGCTGCGTACTCCAGTATGGGCCTGACGTGCACAGTGTGTGTGTGTGTGTGTGTGTGTGTGTGTGTGTGTGTGTGTGTGTGTGTGTGTATGTGTGTGTGTGTGTGTGTACACTCACCTATTTTAGTTGCAGTGGTCGAGGTATAGCTTCTGGCCCCGCCTCTTCACTGATCGCTACTAGGTCCTCTCTCTCTCTTCCTGCTCCACGAGCTTTATCATACCTCATCTTAAAGCGATGTATGGTTAATGCTTCCACTATATCACTTGCCAGACTATTCCACTTCCTGACATCTCTATGACTGAAGAAATACTTCCCGTGTGTGTGTTTGTGTTTTTCAGTTTCAAATACATCTCTTAATATACTCGGATTGTGTGTTTCTTTTGCTATTCTCTCTCTATTTCTCTCTCTCTCTCTCTCTCTCTCTCTCCCTCTCTCTCTCTCTCTCTCTCTCTCTCTCTCTCTCTCTCTCTTTCTCTCTCTCTCTCTCTCTCTCTCTCTCTCACTTTCACCTGCCAGAGATATAGCTGAACATCATTCTCTCAGAGGAGTCAGTCGTGGTACTCACATCTCCCCACCAGCTCTACAAGAGCCATTGATCCATTATTTAATTCAGTGTCAGTAACTGTCAACGTTACAGCGTTAAAACTTGCAGACTGAATCAGCTGACAGCGTACGTGTGGCTCTTCCCTCTCTCCCAGTGGAAATTCAAAATATTTCAAATAATTCTTCTCATATACCAAAAACAAGGCAAAAACCACATCTTGTATCGGGTCCTTGCTCAGACAAGATGGAACTTACCCAGATGACAACAAAGAAATGAATGAGATACTGAAGTCTCAATACGACTCTGTGTTTAGGGAGTCATTAATAAGTTCGAAAATCCAAATATTTTTTTCATGAATCAGCCTCAAAATCCTGTCAATGTATGACAAATTTCTGACATAATCCTAACACTAGTAAATTTTGAAAAAGCCACTGACAACATTTCGTGTATTCAGAAGTGCAAAAGAACTGCTTTCGTATGCCCTAAGTATGCTGTGGAGAGGGAGCATAGACACGGGTAAAATCCCACTTACTAAAACAAAGGATATAGCACCACTCCATGAAAGTATCAGCAAAGTAATACTTAAGAACTATAGACCAACAGTTCTAATGTCTCACATTTTAAAAATCTTTTATATGGTTCTAAGAAGTATGATTGCAACTCACTTGGATTCCCAACAGTTGCACAAACTAGGGCAGCATGGGTTGAGAGCATGTCGATCCTGCCTGTCACAACTACTGGACCACTATGACATGGTCATGGATGCACTGGAAGACAACGGAATGTCTTCGTTTGCTACACGTCCCTTACCACCTGACTCCAGTATATAAGCCTATATTCCACTTTCTTCACTACTACGGTGCTCTTCACACCAATTCCAAACCTTAAAGACTGATTAATTACCTCATCTTTTGTATACAGTTTTACTGTCTTCCAGTCATATCCTTGAATTTGTTTTGATAAAGCCACTGGATGGCGAAACGTCTACAATAAAGATACCCAGATGTTGCACATGTGTCTAATACAGTGGACCCCCGCATAACGATTACCTCCAAATGCGACCAATTATGTAAGTGTATTTATGTAAGTGCGTTTGTACGTGTATGTTTGGGGGTCTGAAATGGACTAATCTACTTCACAATATTCCTTATGGGAACAAATTCGGTCAGTACTGGCACCTGAACATACTTCTGGAGTGAAAAAATATCGTTAACCGGGGGTCCACTGTATTCGTCTTGTCTGTTCTGTATACCATTCATGTACAACCTTCATGCGGTTAATAAAGACCGAAGTATACATATGAAATTTTTGCATTTTTCATAAATCAGCAAAGATGATCCTTTTGCACACCTGACATTGGGGCTATATCGACCATATTCTCATGTGCCTTGAGAAAATGATGTCTCAGTGTGACTTTGTAAATAAATAGTCTAAGCTGGACCGAAACGTCGCCGTAATTTCCTCTCTCCTATGCTCCGCTTATTTGTGTATTCTTTTCTACAGTGAAGTCGCATTAGAGGAACCAAGAGCGCACCTGGATCTTCATTCACTTTCAGAGGATTTAACAGAAAATCAAAATCACTTTCTGCAATTCTTTAACCCAAAAAACGTTTCGCTCAGAGCATTACCAAGCAGGTGGTAAATTGATAAAATACTTGAACGAGCGAAACGTGCTGATTAAAACTTATTCTTTCTGTAAGTGTATCTGATCTCTCACGTCTCGCCTTCTGCCAATGTTTTCATAATCACTAGAGTTCTTGCTAAACTTTCAATTATTACTGTATCTTCTTGTGTAGGTCTAATTTAATTTAATCGACATTTAGGGATTAAAATAACACTGGCTTAGTTTTAGGGATTAAAATAACACTGGCTTAGTTTTAGGGATTAAAAAGACGTTGATTGGCTTAGTTTTATGGATTAAAATAACATTGATTGGCATAGTTTTAGGGATTAAAATAACATTGATTGGCTTAGTTTTAGGGATTAAAATAACATTGGCTTAGTTTTAGGGATTAAAATAACATTGGCTTAGTTTTAGGGATTAAAATAACATTGGCTTAGTTTTAGGGATTAAAATAACATTGGCTTAGTTTTAGGGATTAAAATAATGTTGATTGGCTTAGTTTTAGGGATTAAAATAACATTGGCTTAGTTTTAGGGATTAAAATAACATTGGCTTAGTTTTAGGGATTAAAATAACATTGGCTTAGTTTTAGGGATTAAAATAACATTGGCTTAGTTTTAGGGATTAAAATAATATTGATTGCATTAGTTTTAGGGATTAAAATAATATTGATTGCCTTAGTTTTAGGGATTAAAATAATATTGATTGCCTTAGTTTGCGCACTTGTGTTTTTCGAATCGATAGGTTTTAAACCTGACAAACCAATCAATATAATTTTCCCAAATATATCATTAACTACAGTTTAGAATTAAATATACAAGGCAGTTCAGCACGTTAAGATATATTGAATAATCTTAAAAAAAAAATAGGAAAAAAAAACATTTGACAAGTATCCAATAAAGAAAAAATAATAAAAAAAAAACTATTTCGAAAAATCTATTCAAAAAAATATTCAAAGAAACCATCCTCTTAAAAGCTCAAAGAACTACGAGTAAAGATAAAAAGAAAAAACTAAATATTCTGAAGTCTTTGGTGTGTTCGATGGAATAATTTCAGTCGATTTATATAAAAACTGTTGGAAAACTCTCTGGCATCTCATGTATTGTTACAAAGGAATTTCGAATTCTGCTCGTTTGGCAAGGAAGCAAAGTTTTAACCGAGCGGTGAAAAAGCTGGGTGGAACACGTCAGTGTAGATTGCAATGTGGGTGTGGGAGTGTGTGGGAGTGAAGGTGTGGGTTTGGGAGTGAAGGTGTGAAGGTGTGGGTTTGGGAGTGTGAAGGCATGGTCGTGGGAAGGTGTGGGAGTTGGAGTGAAGATGTGGGTGTAGGCGTGGGTAGAGCTGGGTTTGGGTGTCCTCAATAAAGGTTATTCCTGAAAAGTGGAGTGGGTGTAGACATGGATGTAGTAAGTATGGATAAAGGTATGGGTGTCGTGGATGTAGGTAGGGTGTGGATGTTATCGGTGTGGGTGAATGTTATCGGTGTGGGTGAATGTTATCGGTGTGGGTGAATGTCTCACAGTAACCGTTGAGGCAATACCTTAAAATTTGTGTTCTTGTATTTTGTAAGAACTCGCTGAACATTAATGTTGTTTAGGTGTTTGTGTCGATGTACCGTTTAGACGTCATTACTGTACGTAGCGGTACGTGTGTACACACACACACACAGGAGGCAGGAACCATACATAGCTTTAAGACGAGGTATGACAAAGCTCAGGAAGCAGAGAGAGAGAGAGAGGACCTAGTAGCGATCAGTGGAGAGGCGGGGGCCAGAAGCTGAGTCTCGACCCCTGCAACCACAATTACGTGTACACACACACACACACACACACACACACACACACACGACATGACGGAAGGGTTAGACTCAGAAGTGTCCCTGTTTGCAGATGATGTGAAGTTAATGAGGAGAATTAAATCTGATGAGGACCAGGCAGGACTTCAAAGAGACCAGGACAGACTGGACACCTGGTCCAGCAAATGGCTTCTCGAATTTAATCCTGCCAAATGCAAAGTCATGAAGATGGGGGAGGGGCACAGAAGACCACAGACAGAGTATAGGCTAGGTGGCCAAAGACTGCAAACCTCACTCAAGGAGAAAGATCTTGGGGTGAGTATAACACCGAGCATGTCTCCGGAAGCACACATCAATCAGATAACTGCTGCAGCATATGGGCGCCTGGCAAACCTGAGAACAGCATTCCGATACCTTAGTAAGGAATCATTCAAGACACTGTACACCGTGTATGTCAGGCCCATACTGGAGTATGCAGCACCTGTTTGGAACCCGCACTTGATAAAGCACGTCAGGAAACTAGAGAAAGTACAAAGGTTTGCGACAAGGTTAGTTCCAGAGCTAAGGGGAATGTCCTATGAAGAAAGATTAAGGGAAATCGGCCTGACCTCACTGGAGGACAGGAGGGTCAGGGGAGACATGATAACGACATATAAAATACTGCGTGGAATAGACAAGGTGGACAAAGACAGGATGTTCCAGGGAGGGGACACAGAAACAAGAGGCCACAATTGGAAGTTGAAGACACAAATGAGTCAGAGAGATAGTAGGAAGTATTTCTTCAGTCATAGAGTTGTAAGGCAGTGGAATAGCCTAGAAAATGACGTAGTGGAGGCAGGAACCATACACAGTTTTAAGACGAGGTTTGATAAAGCTCATGGAGCGGGGAGAGAGAGGGCCTAGTAGCAACCGGTGAAGAGGCGGGGCCAGGAGCTAGGACTCGACCCCTGCAACCACAAATAGGTGAGTACAAATAGGTGAGTACACACACACACACACACACACACGGTGGACAGACACAGGATGTTCCGTAGATGGGACACAGCAACAAGGGGTCACAGTTGGAAGTTGAAGACTCAGATGAATCACAGGGATGTTAGGAAGTATTTCTTCAGTCACAGAGTTGTCAGGAAGTGGAATAGCCTGGGTAGTGATGTAGTGGAGGCAGGATCCATACACAGCTTTAAGAAGAGGTATGATAAAGCTCACGGAGCGGGAAGAGTGACCCAGTAGCTGCCAGTTGAATAGGCAGGGCCAGGAGCTGTGAATCGACTCCCTCAACCACAACTAGGCGAGTACAACTATGCGAGTACACACACACACATAGAGAAAGAGAGAGAGAGAGAGGGAGAGAGAGAGAGAGAGAGAGAGAATGTACATTTTACGCCAGTGTATATAAGGGTTAGTTTCCTACATGTAAACTCCCAAAGCCAAGCACTGCACTGTATAGGAAAAGAAAACAGGACCCTTTTATTTCGAAACCTTGACGCGATGTCGTGTTGAAGCAGTGAGGGTAGAGGGGAGGAGAGAGAGAGAGAGAGAGAGAGAGAGAGAGAGAGAGAGAGAGAGAGAGAGAGAGAGAGATGAGTCAGGCGGTGATTTGAGAAGTACAACAGAAAAGAGGGATAGAGGGAGAAGGGAAGAAGAGCCTTGAAAGAGCGAGTGCAAAAAGTTACTTTGACACACACACACACACATACACACCACGATAAAGCTCTTGGAGCAGGGAGAAAGTGGACCTAGTAGCGACCAGCGAAGAAGCGGGACCAGGAGCTACGACTCGACCCCTGCAACTACAAATAAGCGAGTACACACACACGCACACACACACACACACACACACACACACACGGGGCCAGGAGCTGAGTCTCGACCCCTGCAACCACAATTAGGTGAGTACAATTAGGTGAGTACACACACACACACACACACACACACACACACACACACACACACACACACACACACACACACAAACAAACGAGTATGTGCATCGTCCCTCCCTCATAAGTTCTAATCACTGATGACTCACAAAATCGCAATGACAGGTTTGTAAACTCACCGAACATGGGATTAAAACCGATGGCAAGGCAATGTACCATGCCTGCATTTGTGGTCACAGTAGGGCCCATGCTAACCTTCCTAGTGCGTATAGAAATTTACCTTGTTGGATTAGTCTTATTATGCCAACATAGTACAGTAGATAATGAATTGGCATATTAGTCTTAAGACGCTCTAATTAAGTGTTCTGATCCTCCGCTCGATATGTTCTTAATTTTTTTTACATTGCTACCCATTTAAAATATCAACACAAACATTCTGATTATCAAATTATTTTCTTGAGTCAGGAATTCTGTTTGCCCAGTTATTTTATCAGAAAACTTTGAGTCTCATAGGTGTTTCGACTGATAATCCTGCAGGTGACTGTCACCCTTGAGGATTTAAAGACATTCAAGAGTGATGCCAGGGAAGTCACTAGCCAAAAGTGAATTGGTAAACACATTCTTGTCAACATGAATATAAAGCATATTAATGAAACGTTTTTGGTGCATGTATATGGGTGTAATATATATATATATATATATATATATATATATATATATATATATATATATATATATATATATATATATATATATATATATATATATGATTTAATTTTATTTATAGCACATTTAATTTTATCTGGAATATTTTTAATCAGCATATTTAAAGTTCAAGTAATGTTTATCAGTCTACAAGTCATAACAAGCAACACAGTTACGTCCAGATTAACCTGATCGCTTTTGCCAGTGTGTTGGAAAATTGTATAGGGGGAATTTGTTGTTTTTAAATAAGCACTGAGAATTATATTGATGGTGTGTATCCTCTCTCTCTATCTATCTATCTATCTCCCCGTCCCTCCCTTCACTCGCCCTCGCTGCTGCTTTATTGTGCTGATAAATAAAAGTTTTGTCAACACACTAATGAATTTGTTTATTTGTTTTACCGTCCCAGCCTCATAGGCCATCCAGTGAATTTCTATATAATTGGAGTCGCCAACAGGAATATTTTTCCTATAGCAGTTTTTTATAGTTTTTTATGTTACTTTGCTCTCAATTATCACATTTCCCTTTAATACATTTGTTAAATCGTTCATATATACAATTATTCTTTTATCTTTATTTTTATCTACTTTTTTAATATTAGTGTTTGTTTTAATTTATTATTTGTTTAATCTATCTCTTGTTCTTTCCACTTCTTATCCTGCTATATCACTCATTAACAAGAACAGCTGCAACATGAACAGTAGTAGTAACAGAAATGTAAACAGAAGGTTTATCAACAAGAACATTCTCAACATAACTACGAGTGGAAGATGAAAAAGATGGAGAATTATAACATCAGCATCAATAGTATATTTAACACAATAACATCGGTGTTGACAAGAACATTGTCAGTAACCAGCAATAAACATATTAGATGAAATATCTAGTGTAAAATGTAATATGAGCGTAAACATTGGTAGCAACATTAACATCAACGTTAATATAAGAATTTTTAACCCTGGAAACATCAACAACAGCCAAGCCAACAATAACATTATTATTATTATTATTATTATTATTATTATTATTATTATTATTATTTTTATTATTATTATTATTATTATTATTATTATTATTATTATTATTATTATTATTATTATTATTAGCAAAAGCATCATCAACAGCAATGTTAACCTGAATAACATTAATAGCAATAAAAGTAACAGTATCAACAACAGCAGTAACAATAATACTAACAACTAAAGTAACAAAGACATCAGTTTCGTACATACTTTTTAAGGCAATTTACGGTACTTATAATACACAAATAACTCGCACAGTGTGACTTTGTAAATGGTCCAGATCGGACCGAAACGTCGTGGTAAGCTCTCTCCTATGTGCGGGTTATATATGTATTGTTCCAGTCACGGTATTCTGCCTTTTTCTTCTTTATGTACTTACGATATTTAGATTGTATTAATTTTGGTTAGATTGCATTAGGTTAGGCTTGGCTAGGTTACATTAAGCAAAGTTACGTTTAATTTAGTTTCTTTAGGATAGGTTTAGCTATTTTCGTTTGCTTTTATTAAACTTGGGTGGTTTGCTTTGGTTAAACCAGATTTGGTTAAGTCAGATTCGTTGACATTGTAGTTTATAAAGAAGTTGAACCAGCATATTACTGATGGTAAGCAACACTACTCCATAATTTTGAATCCATAAACAATATCAACAAGTTGTTGAATAAGACACATTTGCAACATCTGACTTACATTCGCCTGAAAATTCACTAAAGAGGGTTTGTTATGCAGACGAAACTTTTCGACAGTAAATATACCCAGTCTCTACAAATGTGTGTTATCAAAATTTAACCAATGACCACATTCATAAAAATAAATTATACACATAAACATACAAAAATACACATAAATTTAAAGATATATATGAACATAAAGACACGCTGACAATATATTTAAAATTTAACAAAAAGCACCCATCACATAACTAAAAAAAATCCAAAAACATTCTTGCATTCCTTCCGGAATACGCTAACGGCAATCAGTGCAATAACTCACAAAATGAAGAATGTTTTTTAAGAACAAACAAAAAAAGTAAATCCAGCAGTCAGAAGGAAAAATAAAATTCCTAAAATACTCGCGTTTTCATTTTAGTGTGAACGTAGATTTACTGTCTACGTCCTAAGAAAAAAATCCAACGTAGCTTAGGTAGACGAGCTCTGACAATACACAATAGGATAATATATATATATATATATATATATATATATATATATATATATATATATATATATATATATATATATATATATATATATATATATATATATGCAAAACAACCATTCTGAAAGAATAGAGAAATTCGAAGCGCTTTCGTGACTACTCACATTATCAAGTTCCTTATCTCATAGTTCCTTGATAATGTGAGTAGTCACGAAAGCGCTTGGAATTTCTCTATTCTTTCAGAGTGGTTGTTTTGCATATTCTGAAATCACCTGTTTACTGTGATCTTATTGCATATATATATATATATATATATATATATATATATATATATATATATATATATATATATAGATATATATATATATATATATATATGTCGTGCCGAATATGTAAAACTGGTCAATTAGCAAGAACTCATTTAAAATTAAGTCCTTTCTAAAATTTTCTCTTATACGTTTAAAGACATATTTTTTTCATTAATGTTAATGTAAAAATTTATGATGTTGCACTAAAAGGAACTTAGAAAACTTACCCAACCTTATTATAACAAGCGCAATTTATTTTAGCCTAACCCAACTAAATATATTTTAGATTTGTTTACAGTAATTTAATACTAAACAAATACAGTGAAATGTATTTTTTTCGTTAGGTTCAGAATGATTTTGGCGAAATTATTCCATACACAAATTTTCACTTGTCCTATATGGCAAGATGAGCGTTGCTATTTAAGCCAAGATCGCAAGTTCTGCCTATTCGGCACGACATATATATATATATATATATATATATATATATATATATATATATATATATATATATATATATATATATATATATATATATATGTATGTATATATATTATATGTATATATATATATATTATATATATATATATATATATATATATATATATATATATATATATATATATTCAAATAGCAGACATGCGATCTTAACTAGAAGGACAAGCCACGGGGGGTGGGGTGGAAATCTTTAGCTCAAGAGTCTAAGGGTAACCGTGGGCAGTGACACCTATGCTACTCTGAGACCTCTCTCCCTGCTGTAGTTGCTCCCTTGCAACACTGCACAGCTCCTGATGATGCACTGAGACGTGTGAAAGTTCTTGAGCTAAAGATTTCCACCCCCCCCTTGGCTTGTCCTCCTAGTTAAGATCCCCCGTCTGCGATTATTTGCATCATATATATATATATATATATATATATATATATATATATATATATATATATATATATATATATATATATTGTAACAACGAACTAGTGGTATTTAATCAATAAAAATGCGACTAGCCGAGGACTCAAACCCATGTAGTTTTGGCCCGCCTCATGGTGAGCGAAAAACACATGACGCTCTAACTCACGGGACCACCAAATTCTACAAGAATCACGCACCCAGCAGAGTTAGGTGTTTTTCATTGATCCGAGGACATACGGTGGTGTTAGCGTCTCAGAGCTAATTTCATTCTACTCCCCGTTTGGTGTACTGGCCTCCCCGAGCAGTGTATATATTGTAACCACGAACGAGTAATATTTAATCGGATCACGGTAAAACACCTAGCTCTGCTGGGTGCGTGATTCTTGTAGGATTATGTGGTCCGGTTGGTTAGTGTCATGTGGTTTTCGCTCACCATGAGGCGGACCAAAACGACATGGGTTCGAGTCCTCGGCTAGTCGCGGTGTTGTTATTGATGTGTACTCTCACCTAGTTGAGGTTGCGGGGGTCGAGTGTGTGTGTGTGTGTGTGTGTGTGTGTGTGTGTGTGTGTGTGTGTGTGTGTGTGTGTGTGCAGAATAGGTCATGCTGGTCAATTAGCAAAAACTCGTTTATAATTTAGTCCTTTCTAAAATTATCTCTTATACGTTTGAAGATATATATTTTTCATTTATGTTAACGTAAAAATTAATTTTGTGCCAAAAGAACCTTAGAAAACTTACGTAACCGTATTATAACAAGCACAATTTAATTCATCCTAATCCAGCTAGATAAGTTTACAATAATTTAATAATAAACAAACAGAATTAAATATATTTTTTTCGTTAGGTTCAGAAGGATTTTCCCTAAATTATTGCATACACAAATTTTCGCTTCCCGTATTTGGCAAGATGAGCTTCGCTATTTAAGCCAAAATTGCAAGTTGTACCTATTCGACACACTCGCGCGGGCGTGGAGACACACAAACACACACACACATATTATATATATATATATATATATATATATATATATATATATATATATATATATATATATATATATATATTTATATATATTCGTTGCAAGGGTTTTGTTCTAAATAAATTTATAACAGGTCTAAAGCTGTAAATTCTATACAGGTGAACTTTCGCGTAAATTTTTCATAATAATAATAGTAATAATAATAATAATAATAATAATAATGTCAAGGCTGAGGGGCTGAGGGACTGATCACCTCAAACTTACTTTAGCACCTCTTCCACCTTCTCCCATGTTTATTTTCTGTACTGGGTGGAAAAAGTCACAGTTTGACGAAACATCTCCATCAAACATGTGTCTTCTGCATCAACTTATGGATGTTGTATACAGTTTATTATATTAATAATATAATTTAATTATAAATATAATTTAAATGGCAGGTGCGGAACGTAATCTATAAATATCGGTTTGCACTGAGCAATGAGTCATTCTACCAGTCTTGTTAAGTCCTGCCTCTCAGTGCTGCAAAATGTTTGAAAGACGAATTATACAAGAATAGCATAACGGAGCGTGGGAAGGGAACTATTGGGACGCTATTCAGTTTACCTCACTTGCAACACCACCATTAACGCCCCTTGATTGATGGGTATTTATCTGATTAAATTATTTACCAAATGATAAAATGTTAAATTGTGACGTGTAATTTTGTTTGCTGGAGCGCATATAGTGTGTGTGTACACTGGCCTAATTTTCCTGATTGTGGCTGCAGTGGTCGAGTCATAGCTCGTGGCCCAGCCTCTTCACTGGTTGCTACTAGGTTCACTGCTCCATGAGCTTTAACATGCCTCGTCTCAAAGCTGTGTAAGGATTCTCCCTCCACTACATCACTCTCCAGATTGTTCCACTTCCTGGCAACTCTATGACTGAAGTAATACTTCTTAACATTTCTGTGACTCGTCTGAGTCTTCAGATTCCAATTGTGATCCCTTGTTGTTGTGTCCCATCTCTAAAACTTCTTGTCCCTATTCACCTTATCAATTCCTCTCAGTATTTTATGTCGTTATCATGCCCTCGCTGTCTTCCAGTGTCGTAAAGTCGTGTGTGTGTGTGTACTCACCTAGTTGTACTCGCCTAGTTGAGGTTACAGGGGTCGAGTCCAAGCTCCTGGCCCCGCCTCTTCACTGTGTGTGTGTGTGTGTGTGTGTGTGTGTGTGTGTGTACGGTTAAAGTTCAGCTCCTAATCTTCAACTGACTGTTTAATCTGTTCATGTCAATCCTTTTCCGTCTAATATATCTCTGTCTGAGTGAAGTGAACAATCACTACCTATCTATTTCTTTCACTTTAACTCTTGACACTTGCGTTTTATTATTTTAGGTTAGTTTCTGTGTTACCACAATGTGGTCAGTCCTTAAGCTGCGTGAAAATCTACTTTGCAGAAAAATGTACAAACTAAAAATTATGATACGTAAATGGACACAGATACAATTAGTGTGACATTTTATTGTGGCAAAGTTTCGCTCTTCAGGAGCTTTGTGAAGCCGTTACAGCTTTACAGAGCTCCTAGTGAGCAAAACGTTGCCACAACAAAATATCACGTTAATTGCATGTGTCCATTTATCTATCATTTTGTTAGTAATTCTTCCATTATTATTAAAATATATAAGTTTAAGCATTTAAGAATCTTTCATCTCATGTTTTTTCTTCATTAAAGCTTATCATTCAGAGTCAAATATGCACCCATTCTTTGCGTTAGTTTATGACGTGGTGCCCAACATTCACGTTTCTCAAATGACGCTTTATTTTAAATAAGGTAATATTAATGTCGATTAGATTGGGTTAAGTTGCATAAATCTATGAAAACGTATATTTATCTGCAGAAAAAAAAAAATACATTCCAGGTACAACGTTGTCGAGGAAAAATCAGAGGACGTTCATATCTGAATGATTATCAGTTTTAGGTCGAGAAATCCTGGATGCAAGAATTTTTAAAGCAAATAAAAATCTTGCTCTGTTAAATTCGAACTGTGCTCAGATTCATCCCCCCCCCACACACACACACAAACAGTGAGTGTGTGTGTGTGTGTCCTCAGTGTGTGTGTGGGTATAATAGTATTTCACGATAAACAATAATTTAAAAACTAAATCAATATGCAAAGTCTTAGAATTGAAGTCTACATTAGATCAAGTACCACTGGAGAGAGTAACGGGGGTACCAATGTGAGGAATGGGGCAGATATCAATGTGTATACAAAGGCAAGATAGCACATTGAAAGATGGTTTCAACTAAAAGTCATCCTTTCACTAGCGAGCTGAACATTCTAATGTTGAACCTTGCAGACTTGAACCTTCCGAGCAACACAAATTGTGGCATATGTAAATGGTTGAGCACCAGACGACTACCCGCTGTTGCTGCACGATTTTTACGGTGCATCTCAGAATTCTCTGAAATTCTGCAATATGAAGTAGAGGCGAACACACGCACCATCAACACAAAAATAACATCAACATCGGAGATGAAATTCATTCGTTGCCGGACGCAGCAAGATCAGGAGCTCGAACAGAGGCTTAATTGGAGCTTCCAGGGAAATGAACTCTTAAGCTAAAAGTTCTTGATCCATGAAATTGGAGCTCCCCTTCCTTTCAATCAAATTCCCCAGGCATTGTATGACAGCTACGGGTTACCCAAAATTATTATTATTATTATTATTATTATTATTATTATTATTATTATATTATTTATGACTGGGCTTAGGATGAAGTGGATATAATTCCAATTATCAATAGATATTTTAAGGGCACGTCAGTTCCCCGTTTTCTCTTAATATGTTATTTTCCCCTATAATCTACCTCGTCTATAATTACTATCGCATTTCTGTCTGCTTTCGTAAGGTGAAGTCCAGGATCTTTCCTTAACTACACTTCACCTTACGAAAGCAGACAAAACAAATGCGATTGTAATTATAGACGAGGTAGATTATAGGGGAAAATTAAACGTGATATTAGGAGACAGGGAAGTTATTTTTACTTCTGATTCGTTTCTTTTGAAGGTGATTAATACCTCGAGAAAACGCAGCGAATTATGTGCTAACGTAAAACGCATTTAAAGTTTCCGTCGCATTGCTGTTTGCAATTAGCCAAACGTAAGCTTAGGTGAATTAATAGTTGAAATATCGTGTTGCAGACAAGTATGAAGGCAATTGTATAAGCTTTTATTACGGAACGTTTCGCTCTTTGTGAAGCTTAATCCAAGTGGAAACAATGACAGGCTAGCGACAGTTACTAATAAACACACTATGGTAGTGAAGACTTTATTTGTACAATGTTGATCCGAGGCACCCACACTACCGTATGTCCTCGGATCAAGGTTAAACACCTAGCTCTGCTGGGTGCTTGATTCTTGTAGGATTGCGTGGTGTTATGGGTTAGAGCGTCATGTGATTTTTCGCTTACCATGAGGCGGGCCAAAAACGACATGGGCTCGAATCCTCGGTTAGTCGCAGTAGCTAGTAGTACTTGGTTACATTAATATATGTAAAGATATATTTTTTTCATTTATGTTAATGTAAAAATTAGTAATTTTGTACCAAAAGAACCTTAGAAAACTTACCTAAACTTATTTTAACAAGCGCAATTTAATTTAGTATAAACAGACTAAAAATATTTTTTGATAAGTATACAATAATTTAATAATAAACAGACACAATGAAATATATTTTTTTTCGTTAGGTTCAGAATGATTTTTGTGAAATTACTCCATGTACAAATTTTCGCTTGCCTCATTCGGCAAGAAGAGAGTTGCCATACAAGTCAAAATCGCAGGTTTTACCTGTTCGGCACGACATATATATACACATACAGTGGTTGTTTTGTGTGTGTATATATATATATGTATATATATATATATATATATATATATATATATATATATATATATATATATATATATATATATATACCGTGAAAATCATCTCTCGGTACTTCTTTACTTTATGAACAGCATTAAACCAGTATAGGACGTTCAGCGCAAATATTTATGGACACCCGTTCCTTAGTCCATTAATCCCGAGAGACACGCTACTTAACTGTATTTAGCGATTTACATCCAGCCCCTGGAGAGTACTTTCCCAGAAGACGGGTCGATCACGACCAAATCATGTTAATGAAAGTTCATCTCCACAGACCGTATACTTCGGGAATTGGTAAACGACCTCGCATTTAGTCAATACATTACGAAGATCGTCGGTCCTTAAGGCTAACATGAGCTGCTCCTGACGCTCATGCCTCCCTTACATATAAATAAGAGCATTTAAAGCATCATTTATCATAATAAAGCAAAGCAATGCTCTTCTTTTCAGATAAAAATACAACATGTCTGTCATAAACTGATGTTTTCGGTGGTGATATTGCTCTTGGAACATTCAAGTCCCTAAGCTGCTTGTGGAAGGTAACTTGAAAGACTCACAGAGGCGAAACAATAAAGTGGGTATTGTTGGACGGCATCTTCTTGGATGGCAAGAAAGTTTTTGCCACAGCACTGTATCATAGACTAGTTCATAAATTACAAGATCTAACAGGAATAATTAGTAGTGTTTTTCTCTGGATCAGGAAGTACCTGAAAGATAGAAGGCAGTGACAGGGATTATGTGCGAGAGTATGAGAGAATAACAAGTGGAGTCCCACATGGATCATTGCTTTGGCTTCTTTTGTTCCTAACGTAGTGTATGTCGTTAAGCCACTAAAAGGGAGTGAGTCTTGTGTGTATATTTGACGTAAAACTGATTAAAGATATGAACAAATGATAGACTTCAGACAAATCTAAACAGGCCACTTATATGGTCCAACAAGTGGCTCTGGGAGTTCATTTTAAGAAAATACAAGATTATGAAGAGGCATATGCAAGACTGACCTCGGAACGATATTTAGGAACGTAAACAAAGAATCCTAAAGAAATTTATACACGACACATGTTAGATATGTTAGAACATTTATCAAGAGCCCATGTATGGAGCCTCCACCTGGTCTAACACCTGCAGAGGCTCCGAAAGTGTCCAAGGTTTGCGTCCTGGTTTGCTGGAAAACTGAGAGGAAAGCACTCTGATGAGAGGTTGAGAAAAATGACGCTGTCGACCTTCTCACAGAGGAAGACTAAATAAGACACAATAGCGGTGTACAATTCTTTAAATTAATTACTGTAGTAGATAAGGATAGACTGCTAGAATTAAGTAAACAGGTACCAACAGTAAAAACGTTAACACAGAAACACGGATGAGCTAGAAATATGTAAGAAACTCCATTTATTTTAGTCTAGGGATGGTTGAAAAGTGGAATGAGTTGGATAAAAAAGGGAGGACGGTATACTCAGTACAGAGCTTTAATATTAGGTACAATGAGGTCGAAGAAGCAATAAATCAGTAATTCCGTAATGTAGACTATTCATTTAGTGCAAATCCGTCAGTTTTACCACCCTATTTCCCGCCCGTCCCTTTCCAATCCCCAATACACACACACACACACACACACACACACACACACACACACACACACACACACACACACACACACACACACAACTACCACAATAAACACACACGCAGGCACACAAACAAAAGCAAAATCGAATATATACAAAAGTTTCTTGGAATTCCTGTCAAACCTGGAAAGTTGCATGTAGTCTGCGTAGACTTTCAGCGATAACATTGCCATACCAAGAGCTGTAGCTGGAAGCGGGAGAAATTCACTTAGTAAAAACTCCATAGTTTCCCCTACATGTGTTGGCACTTAGTTAAAAGTTGCCGTAATTTTTTGGGAAGGGCAACACTGTGCTCGGGTCTGTAATGGTAAGTAAAGAAAACTGTATTCACTGGAGCCAACAATGAAGACAGTGAAGCAAAGCTCACTGTGTACCGAGTGTTGCAAAGCTCACTGTGTACCGAGTGTTGCAAAAGATGATGGTGACTGAGTGGTGTGTGTGTGTGTGTGTGTGTGTGTGTGTGTGTGTGTGTGTGTGTGTGTGTGTGTGTGTGTGTGTGTGTTTATGTGTGAGGTTAGATTAGGTAAGATCTGGTTGGTAGGTAAGACACATAGGCAACAGTTAGGCAACTTTATTCCGAGGTAAGATCTGTCAGGAAACAAGAGTTTCCTGACTCGGGTCTTACTCGTATGATGACCCGCCTCTGGAGTTTTGGTAATCTGACCGAAACCTTTCACCGGCTTACCGGCCCAGCCCTTTAATAACTACGGTTATGATTATAAATATTTGTGATTGTGAGAAAATGAGTATCGCGCGCTTGTGTGTTTCAAAATGGGTGCATATTTATGAGTGAGGTTGCCCAAAAATTTGCTCTATGACCAGTACTATCTTTTGTATATGTAAATGACTTGGCGGAATGGATAGTCAACGGTGTCCTTGTTCGCAGATGTGAAACTAATGATGAGAATACAAACAGATGAGGTCCAGGAAAGGCTACAAATGAATCTGGACAAGCTGCAGCTTTGGTCTGATAAATGGCTACTGGAATTAACTCCAACAAGCACAAAATTATGAAGTATGGGAAAGGGCAAAGAAGACCGCAAACGGAGCACAATCTCTGGGGTGATTATTGTACCGAGCATATCACCTGAGGTTCATGTCAACCGAATAGGAAGCAGCAAATGCCCGTCTGGCGAATCTAAGAATAGCTTTCAGAAATCCAAGTAGTGGACCATTTACGACACTGTACGCCGTGTACGCCAAGCCCATATTGGAGTTTACAGTACCAGTATAGAGCCCATATCTGTTCAGACATGCCTAGAATCAGAAAATGCAAAGGTTTCCAACAAGACTAGTCCCGGAGCTAAGGGATGTCCTGTGGAGAGTGATTAAAACTAAACCTATTGGTATTAAAAGAAAAAAAGTTAGCGATGATACGATAACAACATACAAAATACTAAGAGGAATTGATAGGATGGAGAGTAATAGTTTGGTTGAGGGACAGGAAAGAGGAATACGAGAGCAGAGTGGAAGTTTAAAATCAGATGAATCATAGGATGTTAGGAAGTATTAATTCAGTTTTAGAGTTATAATGAAGTGGAACGACCTGGAGAATGTAGTGATAGAGGAAGAATCTATACATAGCTTTGTGAAGAGGTACAATAAGTCCCTCGAAGCCAGGAGTGATCATAGTAGCGACCAGCGAAGAGGAGGGGCCAGGAGCTGAGACTCGACCCCTACATCCATACGAAGGCGAGCACATATTGATGAGAACACACACACACACACACACACACACACACACACACACACACACACACACACACACACACACACACACACACACACACACACACATCCCTTGAAACTGGGCAACTACCCGAGGTATGGAAGACGGCAAATGTAGTTCCCATTTTTAAAAAAGGAGACAGAAAAGAGGCACTAAACTATAGACCTGTGTCACTGACGTGTATAGTATGCAAAGTTATGGAGAAAATTATCAGGAGGAGAGTGGTGGAACACCTGGAACTGAACAAGAGTATAAACGCCAACCAGCACGGATTCGTGGAAGGCAAATCCTGTGTCACAAACCTTCTGGAGTTTTATGATAAAGTAACAGAAGTAAGAGACGAGAGAGAGGGGTGGGTTGATTGCATCTTCTTGGACTGCAAGAAGGCCTTTGACACAGTTCCTCACAAGAGATTAGTGCAGCGCTAGAGGATCAGACGCATATAACAGGAAGGGCGCTGCAATTGATCAGAGAATACCTGACAGAGAAGAAACAACGAGTCATGGTACGTGATGAGGTATCACAGTGGGCACCTGTTACGAGCGGGGGCTCACAGAGGTCGGTCCTAGGACCAGTGCTATTTCTGGTATATGTGAAGGACATGATGGAAGGGTTAGACTCAGAAGTGTCCCTGTTTGCAGATGATGTGAAGTTATTGAGGAGAATTAAATCAGATGAGGATCAGGCAGGACTTCAAAGAGACCTGGACAGACAGGACACCTGGTCCAGCAACTGGCATCTCGAATTTAACCCCGCCAAATGCAAAGTCATGAAGATCGGGGAAGGGCACAGAAGACCGCAGACGGAGTATAGGCTAGGTGGCCAAAGACTGCAAACCTCGCTCAAGGAGAAAGATCTTGGGGTGAGTACAACACCGAGCATGTCTCCGGAAGCACACATCAACCAGATAACTGCTGCAGCATATGGACGCCTAGCAAACCTGAGAACAGCGTTCCGATACCTTAGTAAGGAATCGTTCAAGACATTGTACACCGTGTACGTCAGGCTCATACTGGAGTATGCAGCACCTGTTTGGAACCCGTATTTAATCAGGCACGTCAAGAAATTAGAGAAAGTGCAAAGGTTTGCGACATGGTTAGTTCCGGAGCTAAGGGGAATGTCCTATGAAGAAAGGTTATGGGAAATCGGCCTGACGACACTGGAGGACAGAAGGGTCAGGGGAGACATGATAACGACATACAAAATACTGCGCGGAATAGAAAAGGAGGACAAAGACAAGTTCCAGGGAGGGGACACAGACACAAGAGGTCACAATTGGAAGTTGAAGACTCAGATGAGTCAAAGGGATGTTAGGAAGTATTTCTTCAGTCACAGAGTTATCAGGCAGTGGAATAGCCTAGAAAGTGACGTAGTGGAGGCGGGAACCATACATAGTTTTAAGACGAGGTTTGATAAAGCTCACGGTGCAGGGAGGGAGAGGACCCAGTAGCAAACAGCGAAGAGGCGGGGCCAGGAGCTCGGACTCGACCCCTGCAACCTCAACTAGGTGAGTACATCTGAAACGCACATCAACCAAATAACTGCTGCAGCATATGGGCGCCTAGCAAACCTCAGAACAGCATTCCGACATCTTAATAAGGAATCGTTCAGGACCCTGTACACCGTGTACGTTAGGCCCATATTGGAGTATGCGGCACCAGTTTGGAACCCACACCTAGCCAAGCACGTAAAGAAACTAGAGAAAGTGCAAAAGTTTGCAACAAGACTAGTCCCAGAGCTAAGAGGTATGTCCTACGAGGAGAGGTAAAGGGAAATCGACCTGACGACACTGAAGGACAGGAGAGATAGGGGGGACATGATAACGACATACAAAATACTGAGAGGAATTGACAAGGTGGACAAAGACAGGATGTTCCGGAGATGGGACACAGCAACAAGGGGACACAGTTGGAAGCTGAAGACACAGATGAATCACAGGGATGTTAGGAAGTATTTCTTCAGCCACAGAGTAGTCAGTAAGTGGAATAGTTTGGGAAGCGATGTAGTGGAGGCAGGATCCATACATAGCTTTAAGCAGAGGTATGATAAAGCTCACGGCTCAGGGAGAGTGACCTAGTAGCGATCAGTGAAGAGGCGGGGCCAGGAGCTCGGACTCGACCCCCGCAACCTCAACTAGGTGAGTACAACTAGGTGAGTACAGGCACACACACACACACACACACACACACACACACACACACACACACACACACACTCACACACGCACACACACACACACACACACACACACACACACACACACACACACACACACACACACACACACACACACACACACACACACACACACACACACACACACACACACACACACACCCACACACACCCACACACCCACACACACCCACACACACCCACACACCCACCCACACACCCACACACACCCACACACACCCACACACACCCACACACACCCACCCACACACCCAACCACACACCCAACCACACACCCAACCACACACCCAACCACACACCCACCCAACCACACACCCACCCACCCACCCACACACACACCCACACACCCACACACCCACCCACACACACACCCCCCCACACACACCCCACACACACACACACACACACACCCCCACACCCACCCACACACCCACCCACACCCCCACACACACCCACACACACACAAACA
Source organism: Cherax quadricarinatus (assembly GCF_038502225.1). Classification (NCBI taxonomy): domain Eukaryota; kingdom Metazoa; phylum Arthropoda; class Malacostraca; order Decapoda; family Parastacidae; genus Cherax; species Cherax quadricarinatus. The sequence goes on along the minus strand of NC_091360.1, from coordinate 5,811,965 downwards.
CACACACCCACACACCCACACACACCCACACACACCCACACACACCCACCCACCCACACACCCACCCCACACCCCCCCCCACCCCTCCCCACACACACACGAAACACACACACAACACACACAACACACACACACACACATATTGCCAGACACACATATACTCCCCCCCTCCCCCACCGACATCTCACTCCTTCACCTGATCCCTCCCCTCCCTCTTTCACCCTCCCCCACCCCACCTCTCCCTCACCCACTTACCCACTTGCTTCACTCTCCTTCCCACTCCCCCTCCCCACTACTCTCCTATATAGCCACAGTTCCTCCTCTACCTCCCCCCCCCCACACTCTGACATATACAATACTAACCTAACATACAGAATTACATAGGTTTCCCACTCTGAGACAATCAGGATAAAACAAAAATGGGTTGCCAGAGAGCAACAAGAAAACCCAAGGGACAGGAGGAGGAAACTGCAAAGGAAGATTGGGCAGCAGAGCTCACAAAAAGGGAACAAGAATGGGAAAAGAAACTAGAAGAACTTAGCATGAGAATGGAAGAGAGGATAGACATGGAAAGCAGGAAGTGGGAGGTGAAAGTCAAAACAGCAGAGGCCAGGATACAGAGTTTAGAAGAGGAACTGGAAAATCTGAAACAGCCTAAAGAACTAAAGAACATTATGGGATTGACAACAGAGACCGCTACCTCAGCCACAAATAAGGGGACTGTAGGGAAAGGAGGAGCAAAACTGCATGTAGAAGCTCTATCAGTGGAGACTGTAGTAAATGAAAGAGCTAAGCTATATGTGGAGGCCCTAAAAGACCACAACAGAGCCCAGGGAAAGCCGAGATGGGAAAATGACAGGCCACTGAGCCCATGTACAGTAGCTAGTGAAACTGAAGAAAGGAAAGCTGCAATGGAGGAAATCAAATTGAATGAGGGGATACACAGGGATATGCAGTGGGAGAATGAAAGGGTGAGGTCAGTCTTTGTGTATGGGCTACAGGAAGTTGAAGGGGAAACATATGAAGCAAGAAAACAAGGGGAAAAAAAAGCAATTGAAAGCATCATGAAAGTAATCGGAGAAGACGACATGACCCAGCTGGAAAATTTTCGGAGAATAGGGGGGTTTGTAAAAAAAAGAAACCGGCCAGTGAAAGTGACCTTCAAGGCAGAATCGACTCGGAACAGGATACTGCAGGAAAAAGCACGATTAAGGGACATGCCGGGATACAGGAAGGTGTATCTCGACCGCGACAGAACACAAGACGAAAGGCGGAAACTGAGAGAGATGGTACAAAGGCGAAAGGAGGAAAGAGAGGGGATGGAGAAGACAGACAGGAGATCCCAGACACAGGAAGATCAAATACAACCTCCCTCACAGCTTCCTATAGAAGCCTCCCAACCAGGTCAACCCCAGTGCAGCCAAACACTCTAAACCACAACACCCATGCCATATCCAATGCCCCCACCCACTACATTACAAACTCCACCCCCACAGCAACCACCCATAGTTCCTTATCAGGTCTCCCACTTCCCCAACCCCAATACACCTCCCAGACCACAGTCTTAGAAAAGAAGTTGAAGGTATGGTATACAAATGCAGATGGAATAACAAATAAGTATGAGGAGTGGCACGAAAGAATCAAGGAGACATCCCCAGACATAATAGCACTCACAGAAACAAAACTCACCAGAATAATAACAGATTCAATCTTTCCACCCGGATATCAAATCTTCAGGAAAGACAGAGGGAGGAGAGGGGGAGGAGGAGTTGCACTGCTCATTAAAAGCCAGTGGGGTTTTGAGAAAATGGAAGGAATGGATGGCACGGGTGAAAGGGACTACTTAGTAGGAACAATCCAGTCTGAGGGACATAAGGTGATAATTGCAGTAATGTACAACCCACCACAGAACTGCAGGAGACCAAGAGAAGAATACGATGAAAGCAACAGAGCCATGGTCGACACACTAGCCGAGGTGGCCAGGAGAGCACACGTGGGGGGAGCAAAGTTACTAGTTATGGGTGATTTCAATCACAAGGAGATTGACTGGGAAAACCTGGAGCCCCATGGGGGTTCCGAAACATGGAGAGCCAAGATGATGGATGTAGTACTGGAAAACCTCATGCATCAACATGTTAGAGACACTACCAGAGAGAGAGGAGAAGATGAACCAGCAAGACTGGACCTTGTATTCACCTTGAGTAGTTCAGACATCGAGGATATCTTGTATGAAAGGCCCCTGGGAGCTAGTGATCATGTGGTTCTGTGCTTCGACTACATAGTTGAGCTCCAAGTGGAGAGAGTAGCAGGAATAGGATGGGAAAAACCAAACTACAAAAGGGGGAACTACTCAGGCATGAGGAACTTCCTTCAAAACATTCAGTGGGAGAGGGAACTGACAGGAAAACCAGTACAAGAAATGATGGACTATGTGGCAACAAAATGCAAGGAGGCAGAGGAGAGGTTTGTTCCCAAGGGAAACAGAAATAATGGGAAGAACAGAACGAGTCCTTGGTTCACCCAAAGGTGTAGGGAGGCAAAAACTAGGTGTACTAGAGAATGGAAAAGGTACAGAAGACAGAGAACTCAGGAAAATAAAGAGATTAGCCGAAGAGCCAGAAATGAATATGCACAGATAAGAAGGGAGGCTCAGCGACAATATGAAAATGACATAGCATCGAAAGTCAAGACTGACCCGAAGCTGTTGTACAGCCACATCAGGAGGAAAACAACAGTCAAGGACCAGGTAATCAGACTGAGGAAGGGTGATGGGGAATTCACAAGCAACGACCGAGAGGTATGTCAGGAGCTCAACACGAGATTTAAAGAAGTATTTACAGTGGAAACCAGTAGGACTCCAGGAAATCAGAACAGGGGGGTACACCAGCAAGTGCTGGATGAGGTACATATAACCAAGGAGGAAGTGAAGAAGCTGCTATGCGAACTTGACACCTCAAAGGCGGTGGGACCAGACAACATCTCTCCGTGGGTCCTTAAAGAGGGAGCAGAGATATTGTGTGTGCCATTAACAAAGATCTTCAACACATCATTTGAAACTGGGCAACTCCCTGAGGTATGGAAGATGGCAAATGTAGTCCCAATTTTTAAAAAGGGAGACAGACATGAGGCACTAAACTACAGACCTGTATCACTAACGTGTATAGTATGCAAGGTCATGGAGAAGATCATCAGGAGGAGAGTGGTGGGGCACCTGGAAAGAAACAAGTGTATAATTGACAACCAGCATGGTTTCAGGGAAGGAAAATCCTGTGTCACAAACCTACTAGAGTTTTATGACAAGGTGACAGAAGTAAGACAAGAGAGAGAGGGGTGGATCGACTGCATTTTTTTGGACTGCAAAAAGGCCTTCGACACAGTTCCTCACAAGAGGTTACTGAAAAAGATAGAAGATCAGGCACACATAACAGGAAAGGCACTGCAATGGATCAGAGAATACCTGACAGGGAGGCAACAACGAGTCATGGTACGTGACGAGGTGTCAGAGTGGGCGCTTGTGACAAGCGGGGTTCCACAGGGGTCAGTCCTAGGACCTGTGCTGTTCTTGGTATATGTGAACGACATAACGGAAGGGATAGACTCAGAAGTGTCCTTGTTTGCAGATGATGTGAAGTTAATGAGAAGAATCAAATCGGATGAGGATCAGGCAGGACTACAAAGAGACCTGGACAGGCTGCAAGCCTGGTCCAGCAACTGGCTCCTTGAGTTTAACCCTGCCAAATGCAAAGTCATGAAGATTGGGGAAGGGCAAAGAAGACCGCAGACACAATATAGTTTAGATGGCCAAAGACTGCAAACCTCACTCAAGGAAAAAGATCTGGGGGTGAGTATAACACCGAGCATATCTCCTGAGGCGCACATAAATCAGATAACTGCTGCAGCATACGGGCGCCTGGCAAACCTACGGATAGCGTTCCGATACCTCAGTAAGGAGTCGTTCAAGACCCTGTATACCATTTACGTCAGGCCCATACTGGAGTATGCAGCACCAGTTTGGAATCCACACCTA
>NC_091360.1:5787938-5797938 GCF_038502225.1 Cherax quadricarinatus | reverse complement strand
GTGTACTCACCTAGTTGAGGTTGGAGGGGTCGAGTCCAAGTTCCTGGTGTGTGTGTGTGTGTGTGTGTGTGTGTGTGTGTGTGTGTGTGTGTGTGTGTGTGTGTGTGTGTGTGTGTGTGGATAGGCAAGGTTGCCTGGTTGGAGCACGTCATCCATATGTTAAAGCTGCACACTGCCTTACCTTCACGTATTTGCAACAATTACCAGAGTGCCAAATATACACGCCGCTTCAACGCATCCTCTTTCCTCCCTCACCATGCATCACCATCATTATCACATTCACTCTCACCATTATCACAACCACTGTTACCATCACAATCATTACAACCATCACTACTGTTACCACTACCACTGATTACCATTACAACGATAAGATGTTACCACCATTGCAGCTCACTACCACCACCATCTCCACCAGATCCACCACAAACACCATCATGCTGCCATTAATACCACCTTCAAATTCCTGCACACACCATAACTGCAACATCATCACTATGACCACGAAAATTAGACACCCACATCGTTATCAACACAGTCATCACCAGTGTTCAGACTCACTCACTCTCTCTCTCTCTCTCTCTCTCTCTCTCTCTCTCTCTCTCTCTCTCTCTCTCTCTCTCTCTCTCTCTCTCTCACACACACACACACACACATGTACGTACGTTAGTGTGCATATGCGTGAAGTGTTTCTGTATTTGCTCACCTTTTTGTACTCGCCTATTTGTGGTTGCAGAGGTAGATTCCTAGCTCCTGGCCACGCCTCTTCGCTAGTCTCTAGATTCACTGTGTGTGTGTGTGTGTGTATGTGTGTATGTGTGTGTTTGTGTGTGGTGCTTGCCATAAATATACATTAAGAGCTAAACCATGTGGGTCATTCAACACGGAGAACTGTAGGGGCTCGAGCCTCCGATCGCTATTCATGAAACGAGAAATGAGGTTATGCATACCTATCTTCCTCTCATAACAAGAGGAACGGTATTGAATACAGTATTTAACACGGTATTGAACACGGTATTGAACACGGTATTGAACATGTTATTGAACATGTTATTGAATACGGTATTGAACACGGTATTGAATACGGTACTTAAGAGATAAAAGCATACAAGAAACGAAGCTGTGGGTGGAGCGTAAATAAGAAGAGTTGAAGTTAAAAACGTGGAGCGAAACTAGAATATCACTGGTCCTTAAAAAGCGCTTAGAGTAAAACGTTGTACCATTAAAGCTTTGTTCAGCTACACGTCTCTCTTTATTACTGAAAAATAAAATGTCACAATACCGCGGGTGGAACAATTCACCAAAAACAAACTCGCACTTGAAATAATAATAATAATAATAAATATTTTTATAAGTACATATACAAGGTATACAGGCCTAGCTGACGTCAGTGACATGCTGCTATATAGAAAGCATTTCGGGCAAATTAGGTCAATTTTGTCCCGGGATGCGACCCACACCAGTCGACTAACACCCAGGTACCCATTTTACTGATGGGTGAACATGGACAACAGGTGTAAGGAAACACGCCCAATGTTTCTACCCTTGCCGGGAATTGAACCTGGATCCTCACCGTGTGAAGCGAGAGCTTGTACCACCATGCCACGGACCACTTAGAAGAGGAAACGTCATGACGAATTTTCGGTCCGACTGGATCATTATCAAGTCTCAACCGACTTGACAGGTGAGACTTAAAGGTTCAGGACCGATCGAAACGTCGTCATAATGAGTGTTTGGAGAATTGACTCTATTCCTGGTAGCGGCCTGACCTTCAACATTTCCAGATTTTCAAGGCTGTTTTCTATTTCCCGTAATATTCCTGTTGTATGTAAACAATCTAATGGGTGGGATATCATTTTTTTCTCCCCCTCACTGGCTGGGGTTCTATACCCCGAAATGTGGGTTGTTACTTTCACAACTTGTTTCAAATAGCTGCTGTTTAGCTTCCGTCATGTAAACTTTAGCGGACAACTTAAAGACAAAAGAAGTGAATCAAACAAGACTACGACAAATTTGAAGACGACTTAGGTGATAAAAACTGTTAGGGAAAAATATCAGCTTAAACCACAGTCAAGGTAAAATCACTTAGCGTCGAAGAGAGGAGAGCAGACTTATTAAGTCACGGAACTGGCGGGGATTGAACCCAGCTGGCCGAGTAGCTAATGCAGTGGCGTGGATTTTAGGACTCACTTGACGTGAGTTCAATCCCCTCCCGTTCCGTGGTTTGCAAGTCATGGTGGCGTATCAGTCTATAAGTAAGGCATAAAATGTGAATGATGTCATTTTATTGCGAGAAAGTTTTGTCCAGGTGAATTGGTGGTCCCGGGGGACGAAGTCTTCGCAATAAAATCCCATAATCGTATCGTGTGTCTTGAAGATTTAGACACTGCAGTTGGGTATCTTTTATTGATCATGAATAAAGATAACTTGTTGGTATTTAAAATACCCAGGTGTTGCACGTGTACTCTACAAGGCAATACAATACTGTTTCTGAAAAAAATGGGAAAACATATTCTCACGACATGTGTACGGGTTGAACAATAGTTGTTTATCACGGGAAGAACCGTTAACGAGAGGACACAGGTGAAGGCTCAACGTCCACGTGACTCAGGAGTAGGAAGCTCTCTTATTCCGTTAGGTAGGGAAATAATTGGAGAACAGTATAATATGAGCTATATCTGTTATGATTCACTATAGGCAACTATATATAAAGTATCTGAGGCAGATGAATCTCATGATTAGAAAATTCATGTAGGTTATTATATCCAAAAACTGACTGAAAACAACCAAGCACACACACACACACACACACACACACACACACACACACACACACACACACACACATACACACACGCCCACACACACACACATGATCAAGAGGTATGCGAGGAGCTCAATAAGAGATTTAAGGAAGTATTCACAGTGGAGACAGGAAGGACTCTAGGAAGACAGGACAGAGGGGGACACCAACAGAGAATACACCAACAAGTGCTGGATAACATACACACAACTGAGGAGGTGAAGAAGCTGCTGAGTGACCTTGATACCTCAAAGGCAATGGGACCGGACATCTCCCCATGGGTCCTTAGAGAGGGAGCAGAAATGTTGTGTGTCCCATTAATCACAATCTTTAACACATCCCTTGAAACTGGACAACTACCTGAGGTATGGAAGACGGCAAATGCAGTTCCCATTTTTAAAAAAGGAGACAGAAAAGAGGTGCTAAACTACAGACCAGTGTCACTGACGTGTAAAGTATGCAAAGTCATGGAGAAGATTATCAGGAGGAGAGTGGTGGAGCACCTGGAACGGAGCAAAAGTATAAATGACAAAAAGCACGGTTTCATGGAAGGCAAATCCTGTCACAAACCTTCTGGAGTTGTATAACAAAGTAACAAGTAAGAGACGAGAGAGAGGGTGGGTTGATTGCATCTTCTTGGACTGCAAGAAGGCCTTCAACACAGTTTCTCACAAGAGATTAGTGCAGAAACTAGAGGATCAGGCGCGTATAACGAGAAGGGCACTTCAGTAGATCAGAGAATACCTGACAGGGAGGCAACAACGAGTCATGGTGCATGATGAGGTATCACAGTGGGCACATGTGACAAGCAGGGTCCCACAGGGTCGGTCCTAGGACCAGTGCTATTTTTGGTATACGTGAATGACATGATGGAAGGGATAGACTTAGAGGTGTCCCTGTTTGCAGATGATGTGAAGTTATTGAGGAGAATCAAATCAGATGAGGATCAGGCAGACCTTCAAAGAGACCTGGACAGGCTGGACACGTGGTCCAGCAACTGGCTTCTCAAATTCAACCCTGCCAAATTTCAAGTCATGAAGATTGGAAAAGGGCAAAGAAGACCGCAGATGGAGTATAGGCTAGGTGGCCAACGACTGCAACCCTCGCTCAAGGAGAAAGATCAAGAAAGAAAGTCTCCGGAAGCACACATCAACCAGATAACTGCTGCAGCATATGGGCCCCTGGCAAACCTGAGATTAGCATTCCGATACCTTAGTAAGGAATCTTTCAAGACACTGTACACCGTGTACGTCAGGCCCATACTGGAGTATGCAGCACCAGTTTGGAACCCGCACCGGGTCAAGCACGTTAAGAAATTAGAGAAAGTGCAAAGGTTTGCAACAAGGTTAGTTCCAGAGCTAAGGGGAATGTCCTACGAAGAAAGGTTGAGCGAAATCGGCTTGACGACACTGGAGGACAGGAGGGATAGGGGAGACATGATAACGACATATAAAATACTTCGTGGACTAGACAAGGTGGACAGAGACAAGATGTTCCAGAGAGGGGACACAGAAACAAGGGGTCACTCTTGGAAGTTAAGACTCAGATGAGCCACAGGGATGTTAGGAAGCAGTTCTTCAGTTACAGAGTGGTCAGGAAGTGGAACAGTCTGGCGAGCGATGTAGTGGAGGCAGGTACCATACATAGCTTTAAGACGAGGTATGATAAAGCTCATGGAGCAGGTAGAGAGAGGACCTAGTAGCGTTCAGTGAGGAGGCGGGGCCAGGAGCTGAGTCTCGACCCCTGCAACTACAATTAGGTGAGTACACACACATACACAAACGCGCGCGCACACACACACACACACACACACACACACACACACGCACACGCACACACACACACACAGAGGAGCTGAGTCTCGACCCCTGCAACCACAATTAGGTGAGTACACACACACACACACACACACACACACACACACACACATACATACATACTGTTGCAACCCCTGAATGGGTTACAATGATTATTATGTATATATAATGTATATTACCTTTTCATTTAATTTTATATTGCTTATATTTGCGATAATAGCTAAATCGTAAATGTATGACTTTATATTATTATTTGACTGTTATATTGTTATTTAGCTTATGTTGTTAGGATGTATATAAAATGTGCTCAGCTAGGCTTGATTGTCAAACTACTGTAATTATCGCTTGTCGCTCATTATACTGCCGGCTTCTGAGCTGCAGTTGTCCACGTAGCTATCACGTGATCGAGGGGGGGGTGTCCTCACCTCTTGTGAAGTAGTCAGTCTGCTGGAGACTCGCTTGCTGGTTGGACAGCTTGTCTGTCTGACAGTCTGCTGGAGACTCGCTTGCTGGTTGGACAGATTGTCTGTCTCATTATTCTTGTTAGTTCTGTAGAACTTTGTTCACAGAACATTGTAAAGACTTAGTGATTTTCGACGTTGTACTGAGGTTGTGTGTCACATAGACACTCTGAACATCTCAGGTCCTGAGCTATAGCTTCTGACCTAATTTTGTACTGGTTCCTGTGTATTGTCACAGTCATGTTTTTCCTATGCTGAACATAGATTCAGAATTATGGGAGTTTTGTGGAGGATCTGCAGATGGTCCCTACTTAGTGTCGTTATATTATTTCCCAGTTCCTGATTCTGTGTCGCAGTCGCTTGATATTGCATTGCTATTGGGCTTAGCATTCTTTGTTGTTCAAGCAGACTGTTCGGGTTGCCAGTCGGTCAAGAAGTTAGTTTATTTGAGGACTTTGTCAGTCACTTGTTTAAGTCTTATTCGAGTCTTGAGACATAGCTAACTACTTAAGAGCACTTACACGCATACACACACTTGTACATATTTGTAATATCTTATTAAATGTTAATGTACCTGACGGTACTTAAGAATTATAAATGTGATATGTGCTTTCAGCACAATAATATTGAACTCGAGAGATTGATTTTATTTTGATTGCTGTAATTAATTTAATTTGATAATATACCTCTAGACAACTTACTACTTAATAAATTTATTAAATTTTAATTTCTCTAGTTAGTAGCCTACCAGTTGTAATCCTAAAGCACTATTGAACCATACTGAATTTTAATGGATAATTGGACAAGGATACTGACTACTTGTTACGAAAACCCAGTAACAGGCTGGATGCTAGAAGGGCAGTCCTTTCTAGTATTCACTGGAGATCTCTAAGCTTTTAGAATCGCGTTTTTTGTAACACATACATACATACATACGCACATACACACACACACATACACACACACACACATACACACACGTACATACCGTACATCGTGTACGTCAGGCCCATATTCGAGTACGCAGCACTAGTTTGGAACCCACACCTGGTCAAGTACGTCTAGTGTCGACCTGACGACACTAGAGGACAAGAAGGATAGGGGGGTACATGATAACATAAGCAAAATAAGTCGCCGGGTCCTGATGAGGTTTTTTCAAGGGTTCTTAAGGAATGCAAAATGGAACTCTGTGAACCATTAACTAATATTTTTAATTTATCTCTTCAAACAGGTGTAGTGTCTGATATGTGGAAGATGGCTAATGTAATTCCTATTTTTAAAACAGGGGACAAGTCGTTACCGTCAAATTACCGCCCAATAAGCCTGACCTCAATTGTAGGCAAATTAATAGAGTCAATTATAGCTGAGATTATAAGAAGCTATCTCGATAAGCATAGCTTGATTAATGATACTCAGCATGGATTCACAAGAGGCCGGTCTTGTCTAACTAATTTATTAACTTTCTTCAGTAAAGCTTTTGAGGCTGTTGACCACGATAAAGAATTTGATATTATTTACTTAGATTTTAGTAATGCTTTTGATCGAGTTCCGCACCATAGACTGTTAAAGAAAGTGGCAGCTCATGGCATAGGGGGAAAAGTACTCTCGTGGATCGAGTCATGGCTCACTGACAGGAAGCAGAGAGTGTCCATAAATGGGGTTAAATCCGAGTGGGGATCTGTAACAAGTGGCGTTCCACAGGGATCAGTCTTGGGCCCGTTGTTGTTTATAATATATATCAATGATCTTGATGAGGGAATTACTAGTGATATGAGCAAATTCGCCGATGACACAAAGATAGGTAGGATAATTGATTCAAACGTAGATGTTATGGAACTTCATGAGGATTTAAACAAACTCTATTCTTGGTCAGAAAAGTGGCAGATGCAGTTCAATGTAGATAAATGCAAGGTTCTGAAGCTTGGGAGTGCCCATAACCCTAGTACTTATAAGTTAAATGATGTAGAACTTAGCCATACAGATTGCGAAAAGGACTTGAGGGTTTTGGTGAGCAGCAACCTTAAACCAAGACAGCAATGCCTAAGCGTACGTAATAAGGCAAATAGATTACTGGGATTTATATCAAGAAGTGAAAGCAACAGAAGTCCAGAGGTCATACTGCAGCTTTATACATCATTAGTAAGGCCTCACCTAGATTATGCAGCTCAGTTCTGGTCTCCATATTACAGAATGGACATAAATTCGTTAGAAAACATTCAGCGTAGGATGACTAAATTAATACATAGCATTAGAAATCTTCCTTATGAAGAAAGATTGAAGATTCTTAAGTTACATTCACTTGTTAGACGAAGAATGAGGGGAGACCTGATGGAAGTGTATAAGTGGAAGATAGGTATTAATAAAGGGGATATTAATAAGGTCTTGAGGATGTCTCTCCAAGAGAGAACCCGCAGTAATGGATTTAAATTAGATAAGTTTAGATTTAGAAAGGACATAGGAAAGTATTGGTTTGGAAATAGGGTAGTTGATGAGTGGAACGGTCTACCTAGTTGGGTTATTGAGGCTGGGACTTTGGGTAGTTTCAAATTTAGGTTGGATAAGTACATGAGTGGGAGGGGTTGGATTTGAGTGGGACTTTCACATCAGAGCTTATTTCTTGGGTGGCATTGAAAATTGGGTTGGGAAAATGTTTTGTTAGTGGGATGAATTGTAAAGGACCTGCCTAGTATGGGCCAACAGGCCTCCTGCAGTGTTCCTCCTTTCTTATGTTCTTATGTTCTTATAAAATACTAAGAGGAATTGACAAGATGGACAGGGACGGGATGTTTCAGAGATGAGACCCAGCAAGAAGGGGTCACAACTGAAAGTTGAAGACTCAGATGAGTCACAGGGATGTTAGGACGAATTTCTAGAGTCAGAGTTGTCAGGAACTGCAACAATCTGGAGAATGAGGCAGTGGAAGCAGGATCCACACATAGCTTTAAGAAGAGATACGATAAAACTTATGAACGGGGAGAGAGTGGGCCTAGTAGCGACCAGGGAAGAGGCGGGGCCAGAAGGTATGAATCGAGCCCTGCAACCACAAATAGGTGAGCGCACGCGCGCGCTCGCACACACACACACACACACACACACACACACACACACACACACACACACACACACACACACACACACACCACACACACCACACACACACACAGCCTATGCACATTCAAGCCCACATCCATATAAGCCCACATCCCCCACAAACGCCCGCAACACCCACTCACGCCCACAACACCCAAAACCACAGCACCCTACCTGTCCTGTAATGGTCGGGGTACAACATGAAACTCGACATTGCTGTTTGCATAAATTTACGCAGAAATTGCCGGTAGGAGTGTTCTGTTCTGGTGCAGTGTGTGTGTGTGTGTGTGTGTGTGTGTGTGTGTGTGTGTGTGTGTGTGTGTGTGTGTGTGTGTGTGTGTGTTGAAAATAATGTTAATCTAGGACAAAGTAATATTATACTTTAAAAGATTTCAAGAGAGGGCGTTGATTTGAGACGGTAGGTGTTGACCTGAGAGTGTGAGTGTTGATCTGAGAGTGTGAGTGTTGATCTGAGAGGGAGAGTGTTGATCTGAGAGGGAGAGTGTTGATCTGAGAGGGAGTGTTGATCTGAGAGGGAGAGTGTTGATCTGAGACAGTGAGTGTTGATCTGAGAGGGTGGGTGTTGAGAGAGTGGATGCTGATCTGAGAGGGTGGGTGTTGATCTGAGAGGGTGGGTGTTGATCTGAGAGGGTGGGTGGTGATCTGAGAGAGTGAGAAGTAATGAGATGAATTGCTAGGGTGTATAATGGGTTCCTGGAGGTGGGTAATGGAGTTGCTGAGAAGTATGATGGGTTGCCGGGTGTGTGATGGGTTGCTGAAGTATAATGAGTTACTGGGGAAGTGTAGTTAATTACTGGAGAGATATGATGAGTTGCTGGGATGTGTCTAAATACTTGTAATGTGTGGCGAGGTTTTGCGAGAGCGAGTGGCGAACTTCTAAAGGTCTGAGAAGAATTTCTCTGGGTTTCTATGGGTAGAGGATTCTCTTTTATAATATGATACGGGTTTTTAGCATCGGTTAGAATTTTGGGCATGATTCTGTTGAGTAAAATTGCTTACATGAGCAGTGTGTTTCTGTGCTATCCTTTATCATAGTTTCGTAGTGGAAATACAAGTTAGGTTGTCCTTACACATTCTGTCACACAGGATAGGTCACATAGTATCGATATCAGTCAACCTGAGCTACGAGACTTCTTCAGCAGGTCAATGAGAGTATTGCCAGGTATCGTATTTACCGTCATATAAGGCGCACGAACATATAAGCAGTTGTAACGTAACTTTAGTAAACTGGTGAGGTGTAATCCAAAGCCTACACTCGAACCTAGCCTTGAGCATATAAGACGCAGGTTGACTTTCCAATCCTTTATCGGAAAAAGCGCGCCTTATATGCCGGAAAGTGCAGTGTATTTGGGGAGGGTAGTTAAAGTTTTGTTAGACAATGATGCAGGGATTGGTGCAGGATTATAATTAAGGAAATGATAACTGCTATTTAAACTATCATTTAAAAGGCTTATTTTGTGTAAGCTCTCTCATACCAAGCAAAGTTTAGAAAGTGACTTTTTTTAATGTTGTACTAGTCAATATTTTTGAGTTTGTGTATCAAAGGCTTGAAATATTGTTATTGTTTAGTTAGAGATTAGGCAACTGCAGGTAAATGGAAAGGTATTATGTCTGAGTTTCCAAGGGTACTTGTTTCTGATTCCCTTTGGGCCCTGGGCCGCCCTCCCATCCTAGGGCCAGCACTCCACCCGTGGGCCACCCCTCCACCCCTGAGCCACCGCTCCACCCCTGAGCCACCCCTCGGTCCCTTAACCACCCCTCGGTCCCTTAACCACCCCTCCATCCCTGAACCACTCCACCCCTGAACC